>NW_015112751.1:490746-521658 GCF_001443285.1 Poecilia latipinna | reverse complement strand
ATATATATATATATATATATATATATATATATATATATATATATATAGTAAAGTTTAAACTGAACAATAACCTTAAGCATAAAAAAGTGTAAACATCCTTGTTAAAATAACAAATTGTATAACCTGTTCACTATTAACATTGTGCTGTTGCATTTTGCTAAAACATACACCTTATCAGTTTTATTTGACAACACCCATGCGGTACTTTATAGACCCTCTATGTGCCCAAATATAAATCTTACATCCATCTTGCATGAATAAGCACATTAAATACATATCTTGTTTGTCACTGTTTCTCAGCTTTTGTTGTTCTTTTTTCCTCTTTTTGTGCAGGTGTAGAAGCAGATTCCTAATATCTATTTCTTACATCCTCTCTCTTCCTTTTGTTTTATTCTTAAATCCTTGCTGGTTCTTAAGAAATTCTGAAAAAGGTCGTTTCAGTTAATACTTGTGACGGATCTGGATATCAAACCGGACCTGCTGCGCATCTCAGTGACCACAATCTTTTCGGCATTAAAAGGTCTTAATTCACATTCAGCTTTCTTTGTTGGATTTAACCGCAGACCTTGAATTTTAAAACATTGGCGGAACATTTCCAGTGTTTTGCAGCAAAAAAAATGAAAGCAGAAAGACTCCAAAATAGCACCTCTAACAAGTCCCGCTGAGAGAGAGAGAGAGAGAAAGAGACACCTTTGCAGGCCCATTGCTCCTGGGCTACAACATGTTGTGTGACGACTCAGTAACTCCAACAGGTCCACTTTAGACTATTTGGAGAGTTTTGAAAGACAGCCCGGCCAACTGTGAGTGTGTGGTCTGACTCGCTGTATGATTCTCCGCCTGCCATGCGTCTCAATCAAGCCAAACGTCTGCTTCCTAGCTGCTCTGTCTTTACTTGGCCCTCCTTTCTCTCTCTCTCTCTCTCTCTTTTTCTTTTTCTATCTTTTCTTCTCCCGCCAAGCTCTGCTTCGGAGCAAGAAGTGGGACTTTACATTCTCGAATCAAATTATGATGAGTCAGCCAAGCGATGTGTTTTCCGTCTTTCTCCGAAATAACAACCTGAATCTGTACTTTCTCCTGACAATCCAGAGGGAGAAGAGCAAGACAGCGTCTTTGTTCACAAGCTTGTAACTGTGCTGGGCCGGTTGCGACCGAGTTTATAAGATCCGCTGGCTGCAGGGCTAACTGGGATTTCACAGTGGTCAAGTCTCTTAGTTTGCCTTTCAGCAAAGCATTTTACAAGATTTCCCAATTTCTGCTTTTGTGACCTACTTGACAGGCGATATTTTCTAACTTTAAATTCACTCCTACCCAACAATGCAGGTATATCTGCCTTAAATAAAAGTTTTCTATGTGAAGAACTGCTGATTTCTGCAAACACTGAAGTAGAACGAAAAGGATTCATGCTGTATTACTATTAGTATTACCATTATTATTATTATTATTATGACATATAGTTTATAGAAAAAAATGTGACAATCATGTTTTAGACCCCTATACTCTAAATGGATCAAATTTAGACTTAACTGTTAGATGTTCAAATCAGCTAGTTATACGGTTTCGGAGAAATCTTTGTAAAAGATTAACAAGACGTCAATGGAGGCACCGAACAGTTGAAGTCTCCTGATGTGATGAAGATGCTGGTGAATCTGTGAGCAGACGTTTGCTACATTTGTTTTCCAACTGAAGGTACTCCAAGATATATTTGTATGAATCCGTCGTTAATGTGCAGTTGATGAGCATCAACCAAACCACTTGCTCTATTGTATGCCGGCAAAAAAACAGAGCAGGTTGTCAGCAAGCTAAGAACTACAGTGTCATCTGAAAAATGTAACCACATATTGGCCAGACTCAAAAACTATTACAAGCAATGTAAACAGCTTATGCATCCCTGAGGTGCTCCAGAGAACGTCTCCCTAATTGAAAGAAACAAACGGTGCTATTTAATCAAAAAGGGATTCACATTTAAGTGGAATAGTTTTATTAAATTAATAAGTGCTTGAGACAAAGATGTGGTCGACATCTTTGTCACTACAGAGGTTAGAGTCATAAACACATGAGTTTTATTAGTGTGACTGTGTGAATATTATGGACATTTCATAAAGACACACAGTTCTAAAGTTGTAGGATTCAAATAATTTTCAACACTGGAGACAAAGAAGTACAAAAAGGTGTGCTTTGTTTTCAAACAGTTTTATAAGAACTTTAAACTTTTAGAACTTCCAGGCAAGTAATTCATCTGAAAGAAAGAGAGAAAGAAAAAAAAAAACAAGAGCAAAGGTGTTTTTTTTTTTCAGACATCAGAAGACAGTTTTCTCTCCTCCCCTCTGGTCAATGGTGCTGAGGTCCGTCCCTGCATAAGCAGTGTGCAGGACGAGTACAGTGGCTGCGGCTGACTGATCTCTCGGCTCATTAAGGCACTGGCGAGCCCATTTGGCCCGGTCCTGTAATGGGAGCCTGTACTGTGTCAGAAACACTTATTTGCTCCACAGCCATCACAGGACATTAACATTCACGACGGCCTATCACACGAGAGGAGGTGAGAGGGGGTCATTGGGGCGTCTCACAGGGCTTACTCACCACCCCTAGCCCATTTGCGTGTGCGCGCACACACACACACACACACACACATATACACCTACACACACAGTAGACTTCCATTTCTTATGTAAACATAAAGACAAATAGAACATTCTCTAAGCATTGATCTCAGTCTGAAACTCTGAAGCCCCTGCATGTTCCCTGCATACATACGGACTGCTTTTGTTCATGCATCTGAAAAAGCAGTGATATAGTTTCAATTTCCTAACACACTTTTTTGTTGATTGCATGCACACACACTCGCAAACCCTGCGATCTCTTACACACTCAAGGAAACATGCAATCAGCCCTCTAAGTAAAGGTCACATTTGCAATGCAGGTGACTCGAGCAGAAGGCACAAGGTAATTGGCTGACGGGACGGGGAGTGCTAATACCTTGTCTCCAAAAGATTATGTGATGGATGAGAATAGCTTGGCATTGGGGTAATTAGATGTGTTTTGAGAAGACGAGACTGGGCCAAGCCCTTCTCTTATAGTGAGTGGAAGTAAATTGGTGAAATGGAAGAAAGTCACTGAAGGGGAGGCATCTTAAGAACTTGGGGTCACATAAGGCCTTACTTCAAATTTCTAGATCAGTAGAAGGCTAACACTAAAATGAAAATGAACACCAGCTTAAAGCTGAATTCTACTAAAACGTCAATATTATGGATTGTTGGGAAACTAGAAAGGAGATAAACAGAGGTAGCATATATCTAGTATTATTTCTTACTACAATAAAATGTGATTAGTTAGAATTCTACAATCAGATTAATTTATATATATATATATATATATATATATATATATATATATATATATATATATATATATATATATATATATATATATAATTTGCATTCCAGTGAGGCTCGTTTGTCATATTAAAAGTGGATTTTGAATTTAATTAAATTTCAATTAGGTTCATTTATATTCCACCAATTCACATTAAATCACATCTTGATTCACTTTACAAACAAGTCATTTAAATCCAAACAAACAACATTTCCAAGTAATCCTAGAAGTGATGGATACAGCGAGCTAAAAAGTTAGTTGTACTTTCCCCAGAAGCAATAATCAACATTACACCAATAAGATATGGGCAGAAGCTAATGCTAACGTGTTAGCTTCTATCCCAATTATATCAAATGCCAATTTCCCTTTGACATAATTTACATAGTCTATGATCAGTAGACTTATGTTTATGTCTTCTTCTCTAATGTCCATGTTTGTGTTCCTATATGTCTGTTTCAAATAAAGTTATTGGGTAAAAAAAAGAGTGATGTATTAAGAGGAAACGGAACTGCTGTGCAAACTCTCTTCACCCACTTCAAAATAAGAGCATGAATGTTAACGTTTAACTACTTGAATTAACAGTGTAGAACCGAAAAAGGTCAACACAGATGTTAAACTTTATTCAGCTGAAAGTTTTTACAGCTGAAAAAACTTTTTTTATTTACAGCTAGAGGAAAAAAGAAACACTTTTTTTTTTCAGCTGTAAAAAAAAAGTTGTAAAACTTTCAGTTGGAAATTAAATTTCCAGAATTTATCTGGAATAGTTTACTTAGGGGAAACTATGTGCGCTAAATGTTTTTAAAGTTAGCAAAGCGCTAAATAACAACAACAACAACAACAACAAAAATAGCTCCACTCTTGATGAGAAATGAGCACACTACTGGATCTTAGCTACCAAACAATGCATTAAATTTTGTTCATTATTCAAATCAGAGTAACGTTTGTGTGTGCACAGACACCTGCTCGATGCAGTCTGCTGTCTCATCCAGCAGGAATCCATCACGCATGCTGGGTTTCCATGTTACTTGCAGCATTCACTCCTCCTGGACGAGCACATAGCGACAGTAGACAATTGCTTGCGTTGTGTTGTTGACTTTAAAGCAATCCCTCCTAAAGCATGCAACCCATATAGAGGCACTAGTCCTCGACACAGCCTTCACAACTTGAGTCCCATCCCATTGACTTTTGCTGCTTGTCTTCCTCCTCTCTCACAACCGGCTTTACTGTCTGACCAGTGTCAAATAAAGGCTACGAGCCAGGAAAAAAGATAAAAAAACCCAACAAGTATAAAGTTAAAAGAAGAAAGAGAACATTGATTTGTTGGCAGCAATATCTTAGGCGATGCCTCCCTCCAGGAGGGCACCACAGTCAAACAGAGCACCAGATGTAGCTTCTATGGAGAGGAAAAAAATAATGAGAGAACATAAAGTTAACAGTTGAAATAACAGCAAATGTTGCAACCTGGAGAGCAGCAGAAGAATAAAGCATCAGAGTGAGGAAAAGTGGTTAGTTTGTCCTCCAGCAGCCTTCGTCTATAACTTCATAACTACGGAAATCGCTCCTAAACTTTTAAAATGAGACACGAGAGAGACAGAGCAACGGAGAACCATTTTCCAGGCGGTACTTCCCACTCCGAGTCGGGCTGTAGAAAGTTTCAGCAGATTTTAAATGGACTTCTCAATAGCCAACACTTCAGAAGTGTTGGCTATTCTACTTTTACTTGTCATATTTTCATCAACTGCAAACAGAAAATCAACAACATTAAAATAAATAAAAGCTTGTGTTTCATGAAAGTTCAGTAATATTCTAATTTATTGTATGTGTCTGCAAATGGTGCAAGCAAGAATAATAATAATAATAATAATAATAATAATAATAATAATAATAATAATAATAATAATAATAATAATAAACAATAATAAAAGAAACTGTCGAGTAATCACTATAGGGATTAAAATTCACCATACATTAAGGCTGTTAAATGTATTTTTTTCTCAGTAGATATAAAAAAAAATAACTTTTTTGAAAGTTGGGATTAAGTGGCAAAGTTTGGATTTATAATGAATTTTCTCTATTTCATGCAAACCTAAAATAGTGCATAGATGCTCAAATGTTTTGATAAGGAATCAAGGCTTACGTTTATGTGAAATTCCATGTTACATATATATTCCTTTTCCATAGCTAAGCTGTACTTTTATTGAGTTTCTATACATTGTATGTATGAAAATTCAATAAGAAAAAAATGAAGAGAAAGAAGTGATAACAACTAAACCTGATTGTTCTGTTAAAAAAAAATGATATGAATTGCACAATGCAAGGCTTCTACTTGTATTGTCATTTAAATTTACCATATAAAGTAAAAAAAAAAAAAGATGAAAAATGTAGGACACATTGAAGAAGCAGACATGAGACAAGAGAGTGAAAATGGGTGCAAAGCACTCTAATTGAAGTGGGCCAGTTGCAGTGGGGTGAAACCCTTTAAGACACATGCATTATTTACATAGTGTATGTGCGTTTGTACGCGCACTCGTGTGTGTGTGTGTGTGTGTGTGTGTGTGTGTGTGTGTGTGTGTGTGTGTGTGTGTGTGTGTGTGTGTAGATTCTGTGTGACACCCCGTCTGCATTGCACCTCCTTTGGAGAATGAATATATGCTATCATGGGGCATTCATGTGGAAACAAAGACTCTGCAGTTCTCCATATAGTGTGCTCAAAATGGAAATATTGTCACCAACGCATTACTTAACTGCCACTGTCAAGAAAGGAATCTCAAGTGTCCTTCCAATATAAATCTAGTTTGCAATAAATGAAAGGTGAACTATTCCAACATAGCATAAAAATCAACTAAAGGTAGAGTCTAGTCAACGTGGGATGTGACCAGTTTATTTCAAAATGTATATCTAGTATTTTAGATAGCTTTGTAGAAGTGGACACATGCATGCCTTCAATAGAGATGGGAAATCCTGTGTGAATATGTAGAGGATATGTTTTTCTTCTTGCAAAAACTAGGATTGTTGAACAGATCAAAAACTGATTTTATGTTGCAACTTATGTATTACTCACTGATTCACGTAAATTTAACTTTGGCTTTAGTCAGAAATCTTCGGTCCACTCCAATAAATCAGGATATACATTTAAATGACAGAAGTTAAGATTTGACACTTGATCATCACGGTGAGAACAGTAGATGCTTTAGTGAACAACCTTTTCCTGCAGAGTTACAAGAGCATGTCCATTGCACATGCTCAGTTTACTAGCAAATGAAGAGTAGCACCTGATGTCGCTTTGAAAACATGTTCTTACCCCAAACCACAACTATAATCCTTACTACACTGAACTAATTGTAATACTTGAGAAATAGCTGCAGTTGGATATTATACTTTTATGTCTCTCTCTCTCTTTCTCTCTCTCTCATAAACATGTTGGGAAATCCCAGATGACAGTGACATGGTCAATTCACAAATGAATTTTGCAGCAACACTTCAAACACAATGCTTTTTGACATAATATAAATAAATAGAAGTCAGGAAAGACAAAATTGTGGACCTTCCCAGATCTGGTTCATCATTGCCTACAACATTCCGGTGTCTGAAGGTGCCATGCTCATCAGTTCAATACGCACAATTTAAAACAAAAAGGGAATGTCGAGCCGTCACACTTTTCAGGAAGTTGACCCAATCCGTGTTTCAGTGATAAAAGTGCTTTAGTGCAAAATATATTTATCATTCCCAGAACAAAAAGAAAGACACCTTTGTGAAGATACTGAATGAAGCTGGTAAGATTGTTAATATCCTTAGTGAAACAAACCTTGTGCTGAAGGCTACTCAACAAGGAAGAAACCATTACTCCAAAATCATGATTACAAAAGCCAGATTACAGGTAGCAGGCGCACAGTGGGATTTCTTGAGACAACGATTGGCAGTAAAACTGAAGCGTTTGGCCATCACCTCGACTATTACATTAGGAGGAAAAATGGGGAACCTGCAGGTTTGCAGGACTCAGAACTCCATCCCACCTGGGAAGTATGGAGAGTGGGAACATTGTGCTGTGTAGGGGATTTGCTGCAGGATGGACTGGTCAACTTCACAAAATGGTACAACGAGGAAAACACAGTATGTGGAAGAAAAAGAGGAGAAAATGAAACAGGAAACGTTCAGTCCGAATGGGAAAAGAATGCTAAGTGTCTAACGCATTTGGTTTTAATTGCATCCCTCTGCCTTAAGTCAAAACAAACACTTGCTGTCCTGAAATACCCATGAAAACAAGGCCATGACTGCTTCATGGAGGGCTGCATGTGCATGAAGCAAAATTCAGCTGTAACGTTAAGCAACGTCACTTTTTATCCCGTACCAGAGTCAAAATGAGGGTATGGGAAATGTCACATGAGAATTTATAATGACTCTTGCCCAGCAGGTTATTGTTGTTGTGTGCAAATAAGATTAGCAGCTTGTATTTTCTCAGGTCTGTGCTTTGAAACAGTAAGCCTGGCTGTGTATATAATTAGAGAGAGATTATGGCGAGGCCACTGCCAGCGACCACGGCCAACTGACATACTGTGTGTGCATATGTGTGTGTGTGTGTGTGTGTGTGTGTCGACGTGAGCTGGCTGCGGTTGTTTTGCCGTTAGCCTCTCTATAATCTCTGTGTGTGGATGCATATGAGGTTACAAGACCACAGGTGATGTTTGTAGTGCAAAAAAAAAAAAAAAAAAAGAAAAAAAAAAGAAAAAAAACACCCAGGACATTAGGCGAAACTGAAAAAAAAAAATAAATAAGTATTAAACTACAGTGTGGTAAGAAAAATGCATACACATGTCTGACAAGGCTACTACAAATCCCGTTCCATGAAAGACTAATGTTAATTTGATTGTCAGTGGTTGCCCTTTGTTACTCCAGGCTCCAGACTCAATCTGAGAGTAAACATGCCACACTGTGAACTTGGCAGATGTCTGCGGCTACTATCTATCCTGCTGATGCTCCTGAGTGTTTAATTGTGGGGCCATCAATATCCTGTTTATTCAGTCTGCATAGGAATAATCACTTCAGTAAATGTGGGATGTTTTGACAGGACATTTAGGGGATTGTAGGTCAGAAATCTTTCCACATGTAACCCAGGAAAGAAGTTTTTGAAAATGAATTCAACCCCCCCCCTTTTTTTTTTTGAAACAAACTCAAAAAATGCACCAATAAAATACAAGTTGTTTTTTTTTAAATAAGTATACCAATATCCACTTATGATTAAAAACCTTCTCTAGAATTTATTTTTTGTTTTTGTACATTTATTTATTGCAAACTGAATTATAGCACTTAAATCTACACAAAACGCTTCCTTTTATACCTCTGCATCGTCCGTCGTACCAACTACACAGTGCCTCTCCTTCCGTTGCATTACCATCTATTTCCCGTCACTCCATGTAGCCTGAAAGTTACTAAATAATAGAAGAATTACGGGTATTTTATTCAGCCACTTTTCACGCACAGTTTCACACAAATTTGCGCTCAGAGCGTTTTTCTAACTGACTGCAGAATCACAGTGGTTTACTGCAGCCCGTACTAATAGACATCTCCCCCCTTGCAATTAGTTTTCATTGAATGCTATTGATTTTTAACCCCTTTCAATTACATACACAAAAAGTCAACCACCTAGATGTTTGTAGTCATTATGTGCAACTCTTTTGTGTCTTCCTCGATACTAATTATGTGTGGCTGTTGGTGGCAGCATCTTCCCTTTTTGGAAAAAGGAGAGAGAGAGAGGAAAAAAAAAAAACACTACATGCACCAGTGAAGATCTGGGGTCCTGTCGCATATGTGTGTGCATGGGTGTATGTGATCGAGTGTCTGAGCGCATGGCTATCCTTCCACCGTGAAGCCTATGGAGAATACACCTAATAAAATAAATATGACTTGGATAAAGGGGAAAAAAAAACAAAAAAAAAAACGTGTTTGTCCCATGGCACGTCTTTCACTGAGTCGGTAATGTATTGCATTGTCTGTGTGGCCTGGCGTTTCTCCTGCATTGTTAAAGGAATGCTCTCAGAAATGTCCTTGCTGTACTTAAGTCTAAATAAATCCTGACGTTAACTTTTGTATCCTTTGAACGGGATTTGAAGATTTATATTAAAATGCTTTGGGGATTGAAAGGAGAGCTAGAAAAAGGAAGGAAACAATAAAAGGAAGAGAACTGATTTATAGATATGAATCTTTGAACAGATGTATACTTTCTCATGAAGGTATACATCTGTATACAGATAATAATAAAAAAAAATATCTCATCATGATTAGAAATTGTGATTTTAAATCATGAAGAGAAACAACAAAAGAAAAACAATCCTAGCCACATTACTTTCCATAAAAATATAATTGACAAATTTGTTAAATTATGAATCTAGTGTGATTAACTGCATTTTGGTTTAATTTTGTGGAAAAAAGAAAAGAAAAAGTTACTTTATAAGACTCTAGAGAGATTTATAAAGTCTTTTCTAAGGCAAAAGGCAAACCGTTATTATTATTCACTACTCTATTATTCACAAAAAAACTCCCACTGCTGATCAAGAAGAACATTAAGGCACATCTCACATTTATAAAAAAAAAAAAAAAAAAAAAAATCTAGATGTTTCTAAAACATTTGAAAAAATATTCTGAGTCATCACGAAAAACGTAAAACTTTTTTCAAGGCTTGTGACATCGGCGTAAAACTCCCAAACAATTTCAGGAAAAAAAACATCAAACATGGTGGTAGTGGTATGATGTGTCCATTTTTTTTTATTAATTAAGAAAGTGAAAAATGTGGAATATCCCACCATTTGATTTTGAATGTCAGCTCAAGCAGGGTCATGCCACATGTCTATGATCCAAAGCACACTAGCAAGACAACCTCCAAATAGCTAAAAAAGAAACACAAAACGGTGCTCTAGATGTAAACTTGATCTAAATCCCTTGGCGTGACTTTGCAAATATCAATAATTCAGTTTTGCTGCAAACAAACAGGAACGTTTTGGCTTGGTTGGTCTGGATAGTTATATTCTCCTTAATTTACGAAAAAAAAAAAAAATATTTGCAGACTGTATTTAGTACTTACACAAGTTCTCTTTCTCTGACATTAAGACTCATAAGGTAATCTGAACCATCTAGGTGAGGCAAAAGAACAACAACAAAAAAAAAAAAAAGCTGAAAAAAATCGCATATCATTTGGATTTTTATGTCACTGCTTACTTCAAATACTGCAGATAAGCTTAAAAAGTAGCACCGGTCTGTGTTTGCGCCAGCGTCACACATATTTGCTCACCCTCTAAACAAGGATGCCATGCATATGTGCAGAACAGATTTGGCTACCTCCTCGGAGTTGAATCATTCAACCTATTCCTGGCGCATGGCAACAATTCAATGACTATGAGAGGACATGTATACATGGTAATACAATAAAGCAGAAACTGACTTGTACTATTATTTTAGATGTTTGATCTCAGAAACAAATGTTACTTCACACTAACATGAAAAGTGACTAAGTGGCAGAGATTTGTCATAAATTGATATTGGATAAATATTAAAACGTTACAGAGATGACAGATGTGTTTGCATTACCAAACCAACCATCAATTGCTGTAGAGCCAAAGCTGATGTGCTCAGTATGTTCAGCTCATTTTTCATACTTTTTTCAAAAGAATATTCACACCGACAATGTAAACTAGTTAATGGAGATTTTATGGAGGATCAAAACTGACAAAAATAAAAGCAAAAATATATAAAAGGCCTTTGAATAAATAAATAAATAAATAAACTTAAAATGCTCCATTGGGGTTGTTCTCATTGATCTTTCCTCTCACTAGAGAAGGGCTCTAATGGGGCAAAGGTGAGATCCAAAGCAATTTCAGTACGGAAAGTCACAAAGCCTCGGTCATAATGTTTCGAGGTCGACAGGTGGTTATGAATTGCGGCTTAATAATGTTTACCTTTGATTTCTTCTCTTCCAGAGGACGTGTTTAAGGAAAAAAAGGGGGAATGTTGGAAGGTAGACGGGTAGAGGTAAGGGAGCGTTAAGTTGTGGGAGTGATCCAAACAGCTGATCACAGAAGGGAAGTCGGAGGAGCAGTGACCAAAGGGAATGAGAAAGCACAGCGCTGGACTGCAGGAATGCAGGAGCGGTTCCTGTACACAAGGAGAGCAGTGCCAATCAGAATCAGCGCTTGAGGAAAGAACCAACACAAGAGGTAGGTGTGATTACCGTGGTGGCGAGCAAAACAATCTGGCTTCTGCCTCAGGGGATCCGCTCTTCTTTAAGCTCCTCCTGATTGGTCTTGATGAGCTGCAGCTGCGGGAGGACACCTGTCTGTCACATCCTATACAGGAGGGAGGAGGTAAGGAGAGAAAAATACACACATCAACTTACACACAGCTCTTTGGATATGACACACATGTGTGTCTGTTTGCTTCAGCGTGACTTTAAGTATAACAGATAGACTAACAGGGAGTTACAGAGTTTGTGTGAGTGACCGATTGTTTAAAAAGTCTTTAATCATCCTCTATCTGTTTTCTAAACAACACAGATGGCCAGAGCTGGGATTAGATCCCAGGGTTTTCTTGCCACACTGCCCAACACATTGCAATCTGTAAGGCAAGGCGAGGGAAGTTGATTTCTACAACACCATTCATACACAAGGCAATTCAAATTGCTTCACAGAAAACCAAGTGAAAGGCCGCACCCCGTCAGAAACAACCAATCACAGCCAGGAGGAACTTCTTAGCACTGCCAATCACACTTGTGTATGTGCTGCGCTACAGCTCCTCTTCCACAGTGGAGCCTATCATGAATCATGAGGTTAGTAAGCGTGGCCATCGATGACGACAGGCAAACAGTTAGCCTGTTACTCCCCTATTAGCACAGCTGCAGCAAACCAACAGTCTTGACTTGTATGTTTTGTACTTGGGAGGGTGTAAGCAGTGCGTACTCTAGCTTAATTGGCAGCAAAAAGGCGTTCCTCCTGGCTCTGATTGGTTGGCTTTGATATTTTTTACAGATTATCTGTGAAAACTGCGTTGTCAGGACACAGTGACAGTTTAACAAATATTTAAAAATATATTGTTATAAGTTACCTAGGTTGGTTTCAAAGTAAAAAAAAAGTCTTTTTTTTATCAAAAGCTGCTATAAACAAAAAAAAAAAAAGGTTTCCAGTTTTCATTTAAAAGAATCTAAAAGTTTCTGCAAATCTCAAGTTTTCAGGAAGTTTTTTCTGGATCTGAGGTAATGTAGGTAATAATTGTAATAGCAGAAATTTTCAACTTTTCTGCTGGGATTAGTACATAGTGTAACTTATCTGTAAACTATTATTTATTGCACATTAACATTGCTTGAAGGGGTAAACACATACTGTAGATAACACCAAATTCCAACAGGATTTCTGGGAATCTGAATTGTTTACATAGCAGATATAACTATTGAAATAAAACAGAAAGGTTCTTAAGTTATTGACTCAAAGATCCCATTTTCTTTTCAACTCCTTCCTTGTGATTGAGCTGATAAATATGCTAATAGAAAGCAACTCTGATATGTTTAAATTAATGCTTGCATTTGTATAAAGAGCACCTTGACATCATGAAGAATCACATTTTTTTTTCCAGATACTTTGACATCAGCGTTCTATTATTTGTTCACCAAAGGTCAATGTTCAGTTCCCCCACCCCCCACCCCCCTTTGGCACCTAATTAAAATTGTTTGTTTGACAGCTTCGTAGGGATGTCTTGGCTATTCTCATGTCTCGCGTTTCAACAGTTTAAAGGTTTTTTGAGGAAAGTTTTTAGCCCTTGGATCAAAGTCAGAAAGATCCTCTCTAATTATGACGAGGCTCAGACTGGGTGTCTCACTCTCTCTTTCCCACCTGCTCTCTTGATCTCTCTGTCACTGACTTGGCTATCTATCACAAAGTGCTCCTTTGATAATTACATGCCAAAATGACTTAAAACCCCTCCACTAGGTGTAAGGGATTGCAGCCTGAGTGACGTGCCAACTCACCCTGAGGACTTTTAAACAAGGTAAGTCAGGGGAACGGCATGCGCCTCCTCCTCCCCCTTTTCCCATAACTGTTCAGCAAGAGCTAATTACAGTCTTTTATAATACTCTGACTCGTTATTTTTGACTAAACAAGATCACTCTGAACTATTCCCTTCGCGCACGCGTCTGCGGGAGCGAGAGAGGAACAAGTTGGCAGGAGGTGAGGTGAAGACAGGCTGCAATTCAGCGAAACAGATAATTAACCAGTGTTTGGCGGAGTGGAGGCTTCTTTATTTATTTTAACAGGTTCAGCAAGCGACTCCTCTGAGTTTTTCAAGCGATGGAAAGGAGACTTCAGGAAAGAGGGGCAGCATAGAAATAGAATGTTGATGGGCAAAATGCCAAGCCGCAGAGTCTCTGGTGGGTTCTTCCATGACACAGCTGTGTACGTGTGTCTGCTTGCGTGTGTGTGTGTGTGTGTACAGGTGTGTATGGAGGAGCAAAACCCCAGAACAAGCCAGCAGAGCCTGAACATTTGGCACTTGCAGTTCATGTGTTAAATGTGGGCATGGTTGTCAGCGTGTAAGGAGGTGTGTTGAACTTGCTTAGCATGTCTGTTGGACACTTGCACACTTTGTATACTTTTACACACCATGGCAGAGTCATGGAGCCACAGAGGTGCGCTTGAGTGTCTGGTTGCTTCAGTGTGACTGTAAGTGTAACAGATGAACCAGCAGCTGAGTTTATGTGAGAGAGGGAGAGAAAAAAAGGAAGTATTTTATTGTCCTGAAGTAGATTTTTATTTGTCTTTGTGTTTTCCATTCTTTGTAATTATATGGTCAAATCTTCTCTGAGAGTAAGGTGAAGATGTGTTGTGTGTCAGCGCGTATGCAAAGACATAAAGCCAACTGTTTCTTGGAAAATATTAGATTAGACAAGTATAACTATAACCTCTTTTGAAAAGTAGAAAACTAATTTTTATTGAAAGAGATGTGGGTGCCTGGAGTTTGGATGTTTTTTTTTTTTTTAAATCAAAAGGTTTTCTGGTTTTATACACTGCTTAAAAATGTATAAAAGTCATTGAACTTTTCCACAGTTTACAATATTCCACCCTCAGACTCCTGTGCATTTTATAGAAAGTGTATCTGAAAGTCCAGCAGTAGTGTACATCTGTGAATTTGAAGGTAAAGGATGTGTTTTTTTATGACATAAAATCAGATGAATGCAAAGTGCATTTATCTTTTGCTGCCCTGAGTTAAAATGTTGTAGAATTGCCTTTTACTTCAAAATAAGCTGCTAATCTGAGGGAGAATGTCTCTACTGGCTTTGCGCATCAAGAGACAGATTTTTCTTTAAATAACTGAAGTTCATAAAATTTATATGTGGAGCAATTTTAAAATATGCATCTATTTTAGGTCTTCACTTTGTGCCATTCTAGCATATGATTATACCTTGATCTAAACCTTTTAGTCCAACCTAAAAGGTTTAGATCAAGCTGTTTTCTTCAGGCATTGACCTGTTTGTAGCTCAGTTCAGCATCCTATTAAACTTGACCATCTTTCCTGTCTCTGCTGAAGAAAACCCTTGCTACTGCCTGACAATGTTCTTTTTATATTTCACAAGAGGGATTGTGTTTTCAGGCGGATGTGCAGTGCTAGTTTTGTTCCAAACACAGGGGGTTTGCATGTGCGCGAAACAAATCTGTGTTTTTTTCTACTTTTTTCAAAGCATGTATACTGTGTCTCACTTGATATGTGGCAATCTGCAAAGTTGGACTTATTATGGCTTTCTTGTCAATAGCTTTCTTCACCTGTGGTTTGAATTTTTGCGGTTCAACCCTTTTATTGGGCCTTTTGGCTACTTCTCTGGTAAATTCTCTCCCTGCAGGCCTGTTAGCGTCAGTGGAAGCCCATTTCTCGGAGAGTCAGCTATCGCACCATGCCCTTTTCATTTTTAGATGACGAACTTGTGAGATGTTTCAACTTGGGATATTGTTCCATAACGTAGCGCTGCTTTAAACATTTACATACCTGTATTGATATTTATCAACAACTTATTTGTAGACAAAATTCATATTGTTTTCCTTCATCTTCACAAATATACAAAACTCTCTGCTGGTCTGTGTCAACACTTCCTGATAACACAGTAACTAGGGATGACTGGTCCATCACAAAAAATGAAAAGTTATCAAGATGCTTACAAACCACTATGTTTTATTTTATTTTATTTTTCTGACAAAAATACTCTATAACTGTTATTACAGAAGTTCAGGATTTGTCAAAGTCTGTTCAGTTTTGTGGTTTGAAAGGCCAGTGTCTTCGTAAGGTTTCTACTGGAGTGTTAAACCACAGTTTCAGTTTTTAGTATTGAGGTTTATACTGTGAGTATAAACCTCAATACTCACAGTAGTTTTAATTATGAGACTCTCCTGTACCCAGCAGCCAGAGTCGAAACCCCAAAGTACACTGAACTGAACTTGCGGCAGAACAAAGGTGGGGTTCACATTGTTGCCCCGCTCAGTTTAGGCAGTATCTAAAGCAACAGTGACCTCTGTGGTTTAAAAATAGAACTACAAAGAAGAGGAGCATAAAGTTGGACATATTGAACACACGATCTCAGAGTTTGTGTTGAAATTTGCTCCGTACCCTATTAACTTGTAATTTTATCAGCTAGCTCAGGTGACTTCATCCCTATTTCTACTGATTAAGAAGACAATGAGGCTCAAGATTAATATAGCTGGAATACAGCCACGGTGACACAATTCCTGTTGAATGATATGAACAGAAAACATGAATGAAGACCGAATTAAAGAGCGGCGACATGAATCTGATTAAAACCGGTTTCTCTTTAGCTGTGAGGAACGAGTCTCTTTGTCTGTCAATCTTGTTTGTCCATCTCTGTGTAAGTCACTACGCCTTTGTGTGTGTGCATGTCTGTGTGGGAGAGGGAAGAACCCGACTGTCAGACTGTCTGTCTATCACCGCTGATACTAGCAGTTTGCTGGAGGGGAAACATCTAGATATTTCTGCTTGACCGTACAGCTGCCCAGCCTGAGACGGCCTCTCCTCCTGTGTCGGCCCCTCTGCGGACAGCTGCGCCGGGCGTGGATGTGTCTGTTCATGTCTCGGTGTGTGTGTGTGTGTGTGTGTGTGTGTGTGTGCCTGTGTGTTTATGCACGTCAGACAACTCGAGACAATGTGGGGGCCAGTTGGACAGTGATTTTGGAATCTGTTTCACCCTCAGGTGACTGTCAAGCTGTCAGAAAAGCAGGTTTGTTCCAGCTCAAGATGTATCTCACCATGTTTATATTTGCAGCTATTTTCCCCTTTGAGTGCTAACATCTTGTTGACAATGCTGTACACAGAGAGCCCGGACAGGTAAATAAGTCACACAGTGCTCCTGGCCTGTCGATGCAGCGGTATCTCGAGAAGCAGGACTTGGAAGATAAAGAAACTGCAGACTAGTATTTTGAAATCTTAACATTTTTTTTAAGCCTATAAGAGAAAGGTTTATGTTTATTGGTAATACAGTTTTAAGTGATTGAGATGTTAAAAGTTAGAGTTAAAATGTACTAAGGTATAAACGATTATCTTCCTCCATGTATTAATGAGGCATTACGTAGATAAGTTAAAAATGTCAAGCTGCAGTGTTTACTTAAGTCCTACTCATGTTTTTTTTTTCTTCTTTTTTTTTTCTTAAACTCTTTTTCTCAAAGGGAGACCTGACCAACAGCACAACATAAGCTATGATTGACAAACTTATATGATTAAAATCGACAAAAAAAACTTACAAAATATGACAAAGAAAATAAAATCAGCCTTAAAAATACTCCTGATTTGGATTTAAATCCACTCAATAAAAAGTTCCATCATTTTCAAGTCAATCAGTTGATAGTGAGTTGGAAAGACATGGACCAAACAATCTCTGTTTTGATTTAGCATATTTAAGCTGCTTCTTATTTAAAACTTATTGCTAATTTAAAGACCTTGTGGTGACATGTAGGTTAGCTAAACCCGCCATATTTAATCAGTGGAAGACTGACAGTAACCGGCTGTTCAATAGAACGTATGGAGAACTGTTTTTGAGTTTTTTACAGTTTTTATTCATTCTGGATTGATTAAAAAGTGGCCTTCACTCAAAGCTTGTCATAATGGCTAAAATAAATGGCCATTTGGGTCATTTCACATCCAAACCCCAGCAGAAAGAGAGCCGGTAGATAACACTTTAGACACTTTTAGAACATTTTGTCAACTTAAAAATCTTAACAAAAATGATAAATGCTACAGGTAGTTATTTTAAAATGAATGTTACAAATCATTGTGCCACCAATGAATTTATTATAAAACCCTTAACATAGATTGTTTTCCCCCTCAATGAATAAAACTACAGGCTGCATTTTTTTTTTTCTAAAATCTCTTAGAAATCATTAAAGACACCAATGAGGATTGTTACACTAAGACACAAAGAGTGACACTGCATTAGTTCCCGTTTGTTTTTACCCGATTTGCATAGGAAAAGCCTTACTTAAGACCGTTGTTAAATTTGATTACGATCATAAAACACTGTTTCTCTGAATACCATCTGAACTTCATGTTTCGTTCCTCCCTAATCCCTTGAGCATGAGAATTTAGACTGAAACAAGACTGGAGAAGTCTAAGCGTCATATCTGCTGCATCCATGTGCTTTATCACTTGGCAGATAATAATGAGCCTCTTAGTTTATCGTCGAACACAAGGCGGTCTACTCTGTTCGTCGTCTGCTGTCCCTGGGTGAGTGTGCCCTAAGAGTTCCCTTGATCCCTGCAGTATTGAGAGAACAAAGTGAGAAAAGGCCTATTTATTATAACACCTATTACCTTTTGAATGGCGACAACCGTACAATATGATTTTTTTTTTAAAATAAATTTCACAAAGCAGCACACAATAATTGAACTCCCCTTTGGACATGAACAATAGAGGGAGGTTGGCTGTCATATATCCGAAAACAAAGATTTTTTTTTTTTTTTTTTTCCCCAATTCAGGACGGTAATAAATGCAAGCATTAGAGATTACTGTTGGGTTTCTGTTCAAGCCTGTTATCAAAGAGTAACAATGGTTTCATGGCTTTCATGAAACTAAAACTTTTTTTTTTTTTCATGTCAAAGCCATCCTGCACTGAGGGAAATAATCTCCCATATATAAGTCCATTGTATGAGGGCCAATATAACCATCAGCAGGCTGATGTGTCTGTTGTTTGTGATTGCATGCTTGCATCACTTCCCAGAAGATAGGTGATCAAATACAAAGACAGCAGGATGCCAAACACATGTCGCAGCAAATGCGAGGATTTACATGGACCTCTGACGGGCCCTAAAGGACGGGGCGGAAATCCATGTTTCTGGTTGCACAACATTCCGCTGCTCCAAACAAATTTCTTTTATTATCTTTTCCTCGAGGAACACCGATGGGAACGTCGACCGAAGAGGAAATTCTGACGTGTTTACGAAAAAAAAAAAGAACAGAAGCAAATTATGAATTCAACAACCTTTGTGTTCGAGCGAAACAAACGCAGAGAGGCCTACAGACGATTCGGCGTAAGCTCGCGTGCAAACATCTGCACACAAACACACAAGATGCAGAGATGTGCAAATATGCAGTCGCAGTGCACAGAAGGGGATTACAATATTTCCCCCTCCCCTTTATCCAGATTAGACAAGATCAAATTATTTCCCTTCCCCGATGCCAGTTTTCTGCTGTCTAATGCCGGCTTTTCAAACAACACAAGGTTTATTGTGAGCGGCGCATAAAGCAGCAGATTTCAAATTCCTGTCAAATGTGCTGTGACAGAATGCTGCGGCTCCGCTCGCATTCAGCGGAAGGAGGCCCGTGCAGGCCACTTACACTGGGTGCAGCTAAGCTGTTTATGTCCCCCATTCATCAGTTACACAGGCCGGCGAGTGTAAACACAACAGTATCTTTTTAATTGTGCTGTCTCGAGCCTTGCTTCTCGGCCGAATTAGAGAGCAGACCACTCTCTGTTTCTCTCAGAGTTTGGAAGATTAGCAGCCTTCCTGTAAGGGTGGCTCGGTTTTGAGTTGTCACCGAATCAGCTTAAACTTCCCTCAGTGAGCGTGGAGCGGCGCGATAACAACCCTACGGTACGTTTGTAGGGCAGAGATGCTGCAGGACCTGGAGGGGTGGCTGGACGGGAGCGTGTGTTTGCATGCGTTTGTGTGTCCAGCAGGCTTTTTGGTTTGTTGTCCCTTCATTTGTTAGTCGGTCAAAGATAATAGGAAACAAGACTTTGATTCTGTGTGGTGCCTGTGTGTACTTATTCGTGCGTGAGAGTTTGATAGAAAGAAAATGGGAGACGTGCAACTGAGAAACTGGATGAAAGCAGAGGCTGCCGTGAAAGCTCAGGGTACTTACTTATGGCCACCGATGACGGCGGATAAACAGTTTTCCTGAAATGGTAAGTCGTTTCTCCATCATTAGCACATTTAGAAGCATGTACACAACGTTGATTGACAGCGCTAAGACACTACTCCTGGCTCTGATTGGTTGTTTTTGACCAGGAGCGGTGCATTACTTCAGACAGCAACAGTAGCACAGAGAGGAGCTTGATCTTTTCACATATCATCTTGTCTCATTTCACACCACCACAACATGGTGACAGTTTTAACAAGTATTCACAAAAACATATTTTTTCATAAAAGTTACATACTGAGGCTTACCGCAAAATAAAAACAATGTAATAAAATATAAAATCTCTTTGTAGAACACAAATTTATAGGTTTATTTTATTTGGAAACTTCAAAACAAAAATGCATTTTTCAATCCAAGCCATTAAAAATTGCTTATACTGCATTTTTCATAACATTGTCTGGTTTTGTGGAACAATCAGATGGAGTTAAACTGGAAAGGACATTTGGTTTTTAAAAATTAAAATGTTGTCCTTTCCGTACTGGGTATCGAACGTAACCCTGGCAGTGAAAATACGGCCTGTCTCCTCCGCAAAAAGAATGAACCTTTTTGCATTTAGTCGATGTAGATCGGATATTACTGGTTCTGACAATGACTTGTGACATTTAGGGGAAAAAAAGAAAGTGAGAAGAGTAAAAACGGAATGGCAATGAATCAGAAATGATACGTTTAGTCCACTTTTGTTTTATTTTACAGCTAATTAAAATCTCAGGTTAGACAAAATCATATCTGTCATAAAATAAGAATAATGTTTCCAATTTGACATTATTTCCATGTATTTTCCTAAAAAAAAAACTGTCAATTTTGTCATCTGGCTTTATATATACATACAGTATGTGTATGTGTGCACCTCAGAATATTCTCTACCAAGTGCCTTGGAAAAGTAATCATATCTCTTCACGTTTTTCACATGTTGTTATATAAAGTTGCAAAACAACAAATGTTTGTGTAAATCAACAAAAAAAGGCATAAGTTTATATTCAACACCTTGGAGTCAACACTTTGTAGAACCATTTTTTCTCCAATTACAGAAACGTTTTTTTTTTTGTTTTTTTTTCCCCAGACATGCAAAGATGTCCTCTTCTAGGACACACACACACACACACACACACACACACACACACACACACACACACATATATATATATATATATATATATATATATATATATATATATATATATAAAATAAAAAAATTCCCAAGAAAATATGAAAACACTTTTCCAGCAGTCCAGATCGTTTGTCAATTATTTGGAAGGAAAGTCTTAGTAGAAGATGATTTATAAGCAGTCATTCTCCTGAAAAATATGTGTGGATGTGTGTAGATAAAACCAAAAATTTTCTGAATCACGCACATGAAGATCTTAAGAGAACCCTTTGGTAGCCCTGTTGTTAAATCTCATAGATACACTGTCAATTTGAAGGGATATTTTAAAAATACATATATTCAACAGACAATTGAATTTCTCGTAATCATTTCAAAGGCAAGGGGAAAAAATCCTCAGGTCCAAGGAGCACTGAGGTGATGCCTATTAATGCCCCTCCATCCGACAGCAACGCTGAAAAGGTAGAATCGTGAAATGACAAGCCCCTAAAAAAAGTGAATGAGCACACTTGAACGATTTCAACTGCAGCTCCCCTCAACCATGGCTGTGGTTTTGAAAAGGAGGCGAATATAGTGAATACTGTCTGAAGACTGATGCAAAGCCAAGTGGACAGGCAGGTAATGGGAGGCTGAAGCGGGGAGGGAAAGACAGCTATGGAGCAATCATGAAAATGAATGCAAATGGAAGCAAGAGCAGCCATAGGAGGTCTGGGAGCATAAAGAAGGATGTAACTATTAGGAAATATATTCAAGTAGCGCCAAAAGTCTACACGTTTCACATTAATGTATTGGACTTACCAGACAACTTTGAAACTGCATGCGTTGTGTTAGCAGTTTAAAATCAGAAGTTGACGGCGTACGCATGAGAATGCAGTTTATTCAGTGAATCTGGAGCTCTTTAAATAAGCAAATAGCAAAACAAAATTGTCTTTAAAGAATTACCCTAGCAGCTAAGTTTAGCAAAGTCACTCCAAATTTTTCATGCTTAAAGTAAGAGTTGAAATTTAAGTTAAGTGTGTGTGTGTGTGTGTGTGTGTGTGCCCTCTTTTTGTAGATTAGGTCTACCCATAGGCGTTGTCATTATCCCATAATATCCTCAATAATTGGATGAAAATATACATCAGATCTGTGAAAGTTATTACCTCAAATGTATGTCAATAAAAATGTTAGGTAACAAAGAAAGATAATATTTGCACTGTTGAAATGCAGCTACAAAAATACAACATTAGGTTTAAATTTAAAGTAACAACACTGGTGCTTCCAATGGTCCAACAGTATTGATAAATATAAATATATTTTAGGTATATGAAGTTAAGATAGGACACGGTAAGCTTGAATGAATTCCACCATTTATTTATTTATGCTTATATCTTACCGAAAACCATCAACATTTAGAAATTGTTTCCTAACTTTTTTCTTATGTAAAGAAAAAAAAAGAGTTTTGTGACCTTCTAACTTTGTAAATAGCAATAATAGCGGCTCCTGATGAAGCAGCAGTTCATAACTCCTCTCTCTCACTCTTCCTCTGTTTCTCCTTTTTATATGCCTTCTTTCCACGCACCGCAGGTTCTTGATGTCCTGCAGCTTTGAACATCTCAGCTTGTGGTTACCAGATTAATAAAACAGGGAATTAATGAATTTTGGATGGAATATTCACAGTTGGGAGCAGGCTGTACTTCATTAGAGCCTGTATTATTGATCAGACTGAAGACCTCGTGTTCCTCTGGAGCTGAACTGTTAAAACCAGACGCCAGCTTCCCTGTTCACTGCAAAGAATGCTAATTATGCAAAGGTAAAGAATTGATATCGAATTGGGAGCAATTTCCAGATGAATCATCATCACGGCTTGGCACTAAGAGGATTGACTTTAATATGCATCCGGCCCGTCACAAGCGGTTAAGCTGGTAATATGATTAAGGGTGAGGAGGTTTAAAAGTTAGAAATATTTAAACCCTGTACTGCTCTGGGGCTGCACTGTTGGTAGAACTATTGCCTCCCAGCATGAATCCCTGTGTTCAAATCCCAGCCAGAGTTTCCATGTACTCACCATGTATGTGTTGATTCTCTCTGGGTACTCCGGCTTCTTCCACACAGTCCAAAAACATGACTGTCAGGTTCATTGATCCAACTAGAAGTCTGTGTTTGTACGTGATTGCTTGTCCTCTGTGTTTGTCCTCTATATTGACCTGTGATGGACTGCTCACCTGTCCAAAAAGCCTCTTGCTCAATAATCTCCGGTGAAGTACACCAGTACTGCTCTATATGGCTGTATCTTTATGAGTATTGAGACATATCTCTTTGTGTAAAATAATAACATTTTTCAATAAAGAATAAAACACTGAAAAGTATAAATTAGCCTACAAAACTTTGCAGTCAACATGAGCCCACATTATCAGATAAACTCAGGCTAAAAGTCAGGGAAAGTGTTAATTCGGTTCTCCTTTTGTGTACTGATATACCAGTATGTAAATGCATAATGAAGTATCAGTTTGTTTGTTCTTTGCTCCTCTTTAGTGACTATAGTTTGTGCTCTGGAGTAACTTGTCATGAAAATTTAACGGGACGCTAAGTGAATAATGCACTTTCTAGTTGAGCGCAGACACAATGAAAAATTAACACCAGAAATAATTAATCTTGATTGGTGCCGGCACGACTTAGGAACTACTGTTGTGACCTTATGAGTAATTCATCTCTAATGCAAACTCTTCTCTTCACTTGCGCTGAAAATAATGTCACTTCCATGTTGCGTGGATTCTGAAAAGACTCCTAACTTATGTTCCACCGTGTCGTAAGTACAACGGGCACTTGAGCGCCTCTGCTTGACTTTGAAATTTTATTTTTGCTTTATTTTGAAACTCCTCCCAGTCATTTAACATGCATTTAACCAGAGGTAAACATGCATCCTAAGCAAGATTTCAATTTGTAGCGATTAATTGTTACCTTTCTTCCCTGGCACAGCTCACTGTGAACAACTTTGTTTTGTCTTGTTGTCTACCACTTGGCATATTGTTACTAGCACTGCACACGCCTTGGATTTAACTGTCATTTAGCCTAATGCAGCATCCAGTTCTCCGTGTTTACATGGTGTTAGCCTGACTGCTACCACTGCGGATATGTTAGTTTGCCTGTTTTCTAAAGCGAGTCAACAAATAAGTCCAGTGTTACATGAATACCTACAGGACCAGGGCGAGTCAGCGTCAACTTCTGGATCAGAATAAAGAAAGTCCTTATTGTTTATTTACTTTGTCATTAAAACATGATTTTTATGTTGAGCTATGGATGAAGGTATATTTTTATTTTTTTTGCAGTACTTTTTGCACTGTGTCTCACAAGATCGCTGTCTTATGATCGACCGGTTTATGTTGCTACGAATGCATTCTTTAACAAAAAAAGACCTGCAAAGAAATCACAAAAGTTTAGCTGCTAATAATGTGTTTGCAAGTATATTTGAGGAAAACACAATGAAAAGTTCAGATATTTCTCTGTAGATTAATTAAAAAAGTGAAACTAACATTTTATAGCTTCATTTAAACGCAGAAATAAGTGCTTCGAATATGTCACTGTGTGTGATTTTGTGAACTCATTTAATAAAATAAAACAACGCCTTCAGACATGTACGACTAATTCCACCTGCGGAGGCGTCGAAGGTCGGCACGATATTTGTTGAAGAGTTTTTCTGAGTGCAGCCTAAAATCATGCATGTGGGTTTAAATTAGCACATTTAAATGAAAGTTAGATGTGCAATGTTCTCAGTTATAGGACACAACTGATAAATGCATCCGCTTTGGTCCTGATTTAACCCAACCGATACTCCAAAACTCACAAGTAAAGTTTCTTTCCACAAAACCCAGTGTGTAGTCTGGATGGGACGCCTCCTCCCCCTCCGCGATGACAGAGATTACTCTCAGCCCCTCGTGATCCTCTTGTTATTCCCGTACGGCATCTCGCTGAATGAGTGAATCCATCCTGACAACAAATGGGGTATAAGACACAGAATATGTTTCCCTTCACTTCTCTGTATTACTAATAGATAGACTGTTGGGTTGCATGGCATAAATACTTTAACTACGTCGCCTCCATTTGTAGTTGCGCGGCCCAAACAGATTCAAACAGGAATGTATGAAAAATGAATTGGCATTTTATAATGGCTTATTGTGTGTGAGTAACCATCTGCCTGAGTGCGTTGTGCATTATCGTCACGTTCTGCGTGGGCCTGTCCAACCCATGAACACAAAATAAATTGAGGAGGATGAGAATTCGAGTTTTCGCCAGGGACTCAGCTTGCAATGGTGGGCAACACTGTATGGGAATCGTACATCTGCCAAATCCTAAGACGTCTTAATAATATAAAAACCCTGAAGCATTGTTTTCTGTTGGGATTTTAAATATTGCTAATTCTTTGAGACAATAGTGCTCCACAACGAACTAAAACTGAAACCGTCTTTTCGGTACATATCTCACCACATGTGATACAAGTTAAGGAAAATAGCAGAACACAAATTCTGAGCATGAATTTGACTGGTAAATAAAAATAAAATAAACAAGAAAAAAAGAAAATTCCTGAGGAATCAGGGAATCAAGATATTGAATGCCAATGTGGCTGCGAAGAGAGTTGGGACAGGCACCAGCCAGGGAGCAGCCTCACAAATCCTGGTGAAAACACAGCAGACTGGAGAGGATGCAGGCTTGACACTTGTCAGCACAGATAAGTTGTCATGTTAAGAACAAGGGTTTCTATTTTATTCATGTCAGACTCTCACAAACTTGTCAAAGTAGTTTAGTTATTTTCTTGCGGATGTGTATAATTTTTGGTGGATGATCTGAGTGGAGGACTTGGATATACGCCAAGAGAAATCCTACTTACAAAAGATGCTTTAGCCTTTTTATTGCTTTCACAAATGAGTCATGGATAAGAAATTTTGGATTTTTCTTTACAAAAAGAAAGGACACTGTAGTTTTACTTCATACTTTTTTGAGTCTCTATTGACTTGGCTTAGTCTCATCCACTCCAGAACATGCACCTTGTTCTCACATTAATCCATATTATTATTATTATTATTATTATTATTATTATTATTATTATTATTATTATTATTATTATTATTAAGCATGAAATTAAATACATTTTAGACCAAGAAATTAAGTCAAAAGAATACTGTTTCTCAGTGGCCGGTTTTATGCTCAACATGCTGTATGCTTACCACAGGAGAAAACATAGTTAGAAGAGCAAATGGGCAGAGCATGTAGACAAGATACATGGTTTCTTTGAGGTTGTACTACACTCTTGTTGGACATCATGCCAACCCAGGGCTGATCCATCACACTCAGCAACACAAATGCACTCTAGCTGTGGAGCTTCGACCGCAGATCTGTCATTGTAAGGGCTGCAGAACATCTTGTCTGTCTTGAGCTCACACTACAGTTAAACTGTTGTACTACATATAAAATCAGAGGTCCCTCATTTAACAGGGCAAGGAACATAAAGTCTGTCTTGTTAAAAGCCCAAGACTGCAAATAGAGCCAATTACCACTTCAAAGATTCTGCACTATAAGGATACAGATAAAAAGCATGTGGACAAAATAAATGTTCTTTAAATTGCCACAATAGTCTTACAACAAAGACCAGTGAAAGCATCATCTTCACATCGGTTTTGCCCCTTTAGACATATAAATACAAAAGTGTTATAAAATAATATTTCAAAGTACATGGATTTTTTTTTTTTTTTTTTTTACAAAAAGAGTAATGTGAATTGCCCTAAGCAACCTCACGCTTCAGAACTGGAGTGAGGTTGTAAAATTCTGATAGATTTTCTCCTGTATTTTAAAAGAAGTCTTTTTTATGAATGTACATTGTGTTCCATGCCACTGAGTTGACTGAAGAGACAAAGAAACAAAACACAGTAACATAGGTTTGGTATTTATGAATGAAGAAAAGCTTAGTACTAATCAGTAGCCGATCTTGGAATTATTGTTAGTTGAGAACCCTCAAAAGTAGTAGGCCAGAGGTTTTTTTAATTTTTCTTTGTTTTATTTTTCTGAAGGCTAAGCATAATGCAAGAACAATCTTGAAGAGGAATTTTACAAAATCTGTAAATCTGGAGAGATTCAGAAGTGGACAACATCGGATTGTCCATTCACTTTATTGTGGTTCAGGTACTGGTAACCTTTGACCTTGAGACAGTCATTTACCCTTCTGTGATAAGAGGATCATCTGATGTATTGGAACCAAAGTCTGACCTTTTTTCCTCAGTAGTGAAGTGACGTTTGACCACACAGCACATATTTAGAAACCTTGTCCTCAGTTTTCATTTTAGATTAACACGGACCACATCTTTACTTTAGTTAAGATGATGACTTGCGTCAACATTAAGTCATGTAAGGACCAGACACACTGGTTGTCTTCATGTATTTCTATGCCACAGCTCCTGTGGAAGAGAGACAGATTCTGCAGTCGGCTCTCCTAATGGTTTATAAGACAAATGGACCATAAAAAGAGAAAACTGCTTCACAGGAGTGTGTCCATGACAGATTATTTTTCTGCTTATTTTATCATGTGTCATTTTATGAACTTGTCTGAAAGAAACATATTCAGCAACTAGTAAAGCAATTTATCACATTATGTGCCACATTAAGATAGGTTGAAATATTTGGTCATAAGTAGAGCCCCAGAAATCTTTCATCAGGGTGACCAGATAGGGCCAGTGAGCATTTTTATATACATGTTTTATATATTTTCTATGATTGGCATACTTATTTAGTTATTATTTATGCATTTATTTATTGGGATTTATATGTATGTCTTGATTAAAGATGATTGTATGGTTTCTTGACCTAAATATCATTTATTGGGAGGTGGGCTTCAGTGGGGTGTCCAGGAATTTTCCATGATCTTCTTCAAAGAATCTGCTGAGTTTATTAAAAAAAAGATCTGAACGTTCTCTGACCTGTCAGACTATGTCATTTTATTTAGCCTTGATCCCCAGAGTTTGTATGCGAAATGTACACTCGAAACCAGGTGTTTACATACACCGAATAAAAAGACACATGCGCATTTCTGTCTTTTAAAACGTATGATTTGGGTCAAACCCTTTGAGCTTCTCACAGTAGTTCAGTTTGAAAGGGATGAATCCTTGATGCTGACTCAATATGTGCAAACTTTTGAATTTGAGAAATGTTCTCAGGCATTTATTAAACAGAATCAATTTGGGTAATTCTAACTGACCTATAACAAGAGGGGTTGTGTCGCATTTAACTTCAGACAGTGGAGAAAAAAAAATTATGTGTCTTTTTATTTGGTAAATGTCTGGTTTAAAATGTAACAACTTCCAAACATTTTGGCCAAAGTGCATTGGAACGTTGAAACATTAACAATAAAAAATGCATCTGCAGCATGTGTTTTTTTGTTTGTTTGTTTCTTTTAGGATGGGGGGGAAGGAAGAGAAAGGGAAGTGAGTCAAAAGTTATTAATGACTCATCCATATGCATGTTCTGGACAATTATCCATTCACAGGTGAATGTAACCGATAGACCACTTGCTCTTTCTACAACAAATCAAATCAACCTTGATAACATCAATTGCATCCTTCTCTTTACTGCATCCATTCACTCTAGTCATCCATTCTAGTGCGTCCACTTGTCTGTGTGTGTGTGTGTGTCTCCTCTTTTTTTGATAAACTATAAGGACCATTTTGCTAATAAATCCTACTTTTTGGGGACACTGCTCCTTTAAGAAAAGGTGCTGCCTGTGGCTTAGGGGTTATGTTTAGGACCACAGTGTGAATTGATTAGGTTTAGGGTTCAGCATGTATTGGTAATGGTTAAATTATGCTATAGGAAATAACGAAAAGTGAAGGTAAGTCAATGTAAAGTCCCCGTGAAGATAGAAAGACATAGTATAGGTGTGATTTTGTAACCCAAAGGATGTTAGTGTGCCTTTGGTTATCAAACTATTACCAAAATTTGCTTGCCCATCCACTGAGGGGACCGACAAAGAGACAAAAAAAAAAAAAGAGAGAGAAAGGGAAGGGCTTAATTACTTTAGCCTGTTCCACTGTCAGGTCATTAATAAACTGAGTTATCTTCCTCTGATGCCCAGCTTGGAGCTTCCCTTAGCCATATCTGCAGCTTATCTACAGTAAAATGTTTGGAACATTTTTTTTTTTTTTTTCACTCAGAAAATAATTCAAGATTTTTGTCTTTTTTTCAGGGGGTATGAAGAGAATAAAAATAAAGCACGGACTACGCAGGAGATATTTATGGCATGATGTGAAAAGTCAGCTAAGTGCAAGTGCTCATGTTAGTGTGATTCGATGTGCATGTCTACATGCATGTGTGTGTTCTAGGCGGATAAATGTTGCAGACCAGGGCTGGCCACGGCTTCATAAACATTGATGGATCTCGGCAACCTGCAAATGCAGATAAGGGAGGTGAAAAAATCACCCGGGCAGTTTTCTTACTTCTCGGCCCAATGTATATTTAAAAAGACTGTATATGTTGTAGGTTACATATGCATTGCTTACCTCCTCCCTCACATACATCAATGACAAGCAAGGAAAAATGAATAGTCAATAATAGCATGGCTGGGTTGTCCCGCCAAGTCTAGTTGTGCATATTTTACACTCACCCCTATCAAAAAGAAATAGTAATGTGATATGGAGTTCATTTCCTGTAGAGTAACCTTTGGCCTATTTGCCTGGAAAGATAAAATGGTACAGAGTTGGTAATTTAGGCATGCTGCAGCCTGCTATGAATTATCTACCTACAAGCCACGAAAACCCAGATTTTTATTTTTTATTTTTTTCCTCAACTAGTGCCCAGCCGTATTAAATCTCATAAAATGCTGACAGTATACACAATCATGAGGGAAGAAGAAGTATATTTATGGATATCACACTTGGTCAAATCTTGCCATTTGTTTTATACGACAGATGCAATGTGTATGAGTCACGCTTAGCTAGACGAGTACCTTGTTTGGATGGGCTTTCTATTTTCTAGCTAACTTGGAGTTCTGTTTTGGGAGTTCCTTCACCTCTGTTTCTCTCTTGGCTGGATGGATACGTATCTTTTGACTCCAACAGTGGTTCTGTCTGCCACAGGAAATTCTAATGGCTTTTTCACCAATATAGTGCTTACTAAGCTATATTTGGACTTGGATTAACCCACTCCAACGCATGAGCTGCTCCTCCGTTGTAACTCTGGTTGTTTGTTTTGGCCTGTTGTCCTGCTGGAAGAAGTTTGGACCATCTATCGCAGCCTCTTCCAGCATTGCGCTGTATTCTCTTCAACTCTGAACAGCTCTCCTTAATCTGTTGAACAAAGCCTATCCTCAGCATGACACTGAGTGGTAGCTGCAATGCGAAGCTACCACTTGAGTAGCCACAATAAAAGTCCAAAAATAGTGAATAAAGACAGTGTAGAAAAAAAAAATAATAATACAGACGTTGGCAAAATACCACGAGGTTCAGGCTATGATGTGCTGTATTTTATGTATGTTTTTGACTTTGTATTTTTATGAGTTGTTAATATATTTAATTCTTTTAATGTTGAGTATTGAGCATTATTTTTAATGTAAAGTATATTACTTAGTGATCATATTGTCAGAAGGGCCACTTAAACCAGAGGTTTATTATTAATACTCAATATTATTGTTGTTGACAAAAGGATAAAGTCTGGTCAGGAAATTACTGAGTTCTTCCCAGAATTTTTTAATTTTTTTATTTAATAACCTCTCGAAATATTTCAAGAAGTTATTCCCGGTGAATGACAGACACACTCGTACTTTTTACCTTTAAATTTTCCATCAACCTTTGAGTTTATTGGAATGACAAAACAAAAATGATTTTCTAACTCAAATTTGTGTTAGCGCGCTCAGATATTGTTGTCAATGAAGTCAGACTCACTACTGGTGATGCTGGTTGGTGATTCAATCACCCCACTACCCAGTGTTTTACCCAGCACACACATACACACCCGCACACGCATGTAACTCGCCCCCC
>NW_015112751.1:484389-487371 GCF_001443285.1 Poecilia latipinna | reverse complement strand
CCCCCCTTCGATATTCAGGGTCAGCCATGCCCATCTCCTCTGCTCTACATTTAGGATTCATGAATAAGTAATGGCGTCTCTCATCACCTCAGAGCACTGACAGTCAAGCCAAGAGCTTTCATCTGCTCCAGCCCATGTTCAATGTTAATGTTTTCTTTCCCTCCTGATCATATGACAGACAAGCAGCTGACCCGAAACCACCATAAACAGTGGCACTATGTAAGCGCACTGCTGTGAGGAAATGGAAATCTGGCCAAATTATTTGATTTATTCTAAGGTTGTTATTATGGCACAGTCGTGCTTAAGTTTGCAAACTTTTTGAGGTCCTAGCAATATAACCTGAACTTACTAAAATGCATTAAGGTTAACACAAAATACATTTCACGATGAAATTGGTTAAGTGTTTTTGATCTTGAAATGTTAAAGTTGCGCAAAAGCAGTCTTTATGACCATCTTTGTAACAAAGTAAATCGATTTAGCATAGCCTTGCTTGTGAAGAACTCGCTTCTTTTCAGCAGGGTTTGTCAGCGAGAGTGGGATGTTACGAAAATAAATGCAAACATTAATCAACAGTGTCATCTCGTAATTGTAATAAATTCTAACCAAATGGCATCACATATTACAGTGTTTTTGAAAATCTGTCTTTTGGGTCATGCTTGTAAGGCAACTTTGAAGAAGACGACAAAGACAGATCCTCTTCTATGTTGTAGATACTCTTCAGTAGTTCTAACTAATTCAGATCCACTGAAAATTAATGAACTTGATTCTTTACCTTCACAATAATAAATAAACCACACTTGCTTTCAAGAAAGAAGAAAACGTGTAGTAGATTATCCAGCTAGCTGAAGCTAATGTTTCTCTGACACCTGTCTTAGTTTCTCATGTTATCTCAGATCTTTAGTACAGACAAAATAGATTCAATTTTCCCTGCCCACAAGCAGTCCGAATTAAGTCTACCTTCTTTGTTGCTGACCTTGGACTTAGGACAAACCTCAACAGGTTTCAAGGCCTTCTACACAACTTTGATGGAGGATTTCTCTGAAAAGATGTATGGTAATTCCTGTCAGGCTAATGCTAGCTTAAAATTTGTCATTTTCAAAAGGTTCTTTTAATCTGGTGCGCACATTTTCTAACTTGTTGAATATGTATCTAAAACTCCAATATCTCCAATACTTCCTTAAACTTAGCTGTGAAATATTTTAATTTTGTGATGAAACGAGGAAGTTGTTCTTTCCATCAAAGTATTTAAGAACTTGCATTTATGCTGATGTCAGACTGCTGACATCAGCAAAATTGATTTCAAATTTGTTACAGTTGCAGCAATTATTGACTTTGCTGTGATTTTATTCAAAGAGTAAAATATAGTCTCTGTCACCCAATCTAATATGATACACATTAAGTGCTAAAAATGTTGACATTTTTGTGATGAGAGACTTTTCCACTCACCACCCCTTCGATCTCAGGTAACTCAGCCACTCGTTATTTCCTGTCCTTGTCACCCTGTTCACTGCGCTTGCTACTAAAAAAAAGGAAAAGGTTCTAATAAGAATGCCTTCTTCATGAAAGTGAACTTTAATACAGGTAGCAAAGCTTTTTAGAGTTTGACCATATGCACCTGAGGCAGTTTAGCTATTTAATTCAAGTTTAGGGACACTGACCCTCGAGAATGGAGTTTGAGATACACCACTGCTTTACAATAGATTTAGGATTTCCTTTCATAGTTTCAAACATGCTGTTGCTTTACTTGTTAAGCTATATAGAATAGATTATCCTTTGCTGTCCCACAGTGGGAAAAATTAAGGTGTAAGAGCAGAAGCAAGAGAGGCAGGTTCACGTCCCTCGATGTATTAAAACTATAGAGGAAACTACATTAATGTTATGTTTCACATTAAGGGGAGGATTATGATGTAAAACACTGTGCAGGTAACAGAGCAACTGAAGGAATTATGGATGTTATGCTACTAGTTTGTCACTCTCTTGTTTGGAGAGGGATAGTAAGTTGTTGAACTTCTTTTTTACACTTTAACTTTGTTTCCATTGATAATCTTTGTTTCCAGATGAGAGTTTGTGTTTGGACACAAACTCATTTCTGTTCATTCTCCATTTTCCGGCTCTTACTTTCATTTTGTCTTTGACACTTACTTTTGAGTATTCAGTTAATGCTAAATTGATGGATTAAGTTATCCCTGGCTCCAAATCAATTGCAACATTTCCCCCCCGCCTCCTCTCCTTGTTCCTTTACGCTGGACTGAGATGCCAGAGAAAGGGAGAGAGAATGCATTGAGCCACTGATAAGGCTCTCACCCATTATGTGTCATTTTAAACAAAGAAGCAAGGCAGCCTGTGGAGACTCCCTATCAGCTATTAAACAGAGACGTAGCACGCAGCCTGAGATTAATGATTAGCATTTTCTCCTGGTAGAATAAAGATGCTGGCTTGGACTGGCGATAACAAGCCGGAGCATATAAAAAAAACAACAACAAAAAAACACTTCCTATTCCACACTTCTCTCATTTCTTTCAGTTTTCTCTTCTCTCTAGATGTTCTCGACCTCATAAATATCTATATCCAGACATTATCGTCTCATACATTTTTCTCCTTTTTATTTTACTCTCTTTCATTTTTCTTCTGCCATCACTTTTCATTCTCGCTCCCTTCATAGAGGCAAATAAATGCACTGGCTGCGTCGCTGTCCTTTTGTCTTGCATCCTCGTGTAATCTGTTAGGAGTGGACAACTTGGAATCCCTTATGTCACAGTCGGAGACTTGTAAGTCCCGGCCAGATACAAGGCAGAACGACACAGAATGAAAGGGGGGGATTTAAGTAAGGGTTTGATAGGAGCATGTAAGGCCATTGTTTTCTTCACTGCAAGACCAATGTCAGCCATTGTGCTGAGACAGTTTCAACTGCATGTAAGGGGTTGGAAGACGGCTAGGTTTTAAATGTGCCAAAAGGATCTGCACTGTATGTTTCTTGCTGTA
>NW_015112751.1:477170-480024 GCF_001443285.1 Poecilia latipinna | reverse complement strand
CAGCCATTGGTAGTTCAGTTATTTGTCGGTGGTACATCCCATGTAGGGGCTTGTCCTCCCATGATGGTTCCTCCAGCACCTTGTCCTCTGTTCCCCATTGCCTGAGACTGTATAGCTCAGTGGGTAGACACCAGTCTACCACCCGGGAGACCGGGGTTCGAATCCAGGCTGGGGCAAGTTACAACAGTGCAATTGAGCTATGCAGTGTGGGTCCCTAGGCAAGACCCTTGGAGCTATATAGCCTACCTCATACCATGAGAGACATTGATATGCATAACATGCCGGCTCAGACGTCGCCCGGCCAAACAAGGTCTGCGTCAGGTGCTGGGGAACCAGAGCACCTTGATGAAAAATGGGCTACTGGAACAAGACGGAAATGGGCGAGAGACGAAAACATGGATCTGTTGGAATGCTACTACTCAAGTAACCCTAGTCAGAGGGGTTACNTGCAGTTCAAATTATGTAGCATCTTTTATACGAGCTCTAAATTACACTGAAGATACTGTAATTTTATTGTAAGATACAAAATACAACACATAAGAAATTAATAATACTTTAATAAAGTAAAAAATACAGTGGAGTCAAATAGGAAGTCATTCTGACTGACCTGTAGAGATCATGTCATTAATTTACCATATATATTAGAGATGCAAGATTTTTACAAAAATCATGGCACAGTTCATTTTCATTATGCTTCAATTAATAAAAATAAGTATGATTTAATGATTTTCCTTTTTCACTTCAGTCACCAAAAAAAACTAATAATTTTAAGTTCTGCAATTTGTTGGAATTTACTAAGTTCCAAAACTTCTAAAAGTTCATTTAAAAAACATACATTTATTACATTTATGTACTGAAAGAAAGGGGAAATAACTACGGTTTATCAACAAATAAACCATATATTCTGAATTGTCGAAATATAAATCATAAATGCAAAACTGTCACAGTGCCGCAAGTTTGTTTTCCTCTTCCTTTGGCTTTATCATAGATGAGGAGCCATACACTTAAAAACTTGTAAAACTGCTGTTTCAGAAAAATAGATAAGGTGCTAAAAGTTGAAAATACATTTTGAAATAGCTTTTAAGATTTCCGTTGACTGACAGAACCTAATGACTTCACGCTCTTAATTTGTCAAACAAAAAAAAAGACATTCCAATGGAGAAACGCACATCACACCTTTGACCAAAGCACTAGTCTCATAAATATTCTGATCTTGTGTTTTTCCACAAGAACAGTTAGAAATAGATGCAACAAGAAAAACACCCAAAATTGAATCTCGCACAGAGACATGTGCTTATTTTCCAAGGATGGATATGAACACATGCTGCACATGTGGCACCATACAAACAAAAGGACATTTACACAGAATGTACCATGCATGCGTGCATACACACTTGCAGATGTGAACAGTCACAGATGAAGACAAGGTCCACACAAGCACTTTAGGGACGGTCAAAGGAACATCACAAGAGCTCCACCATTTGCTCGCAGCTAGTACTGCAACAAGCCACACACCATATTCTGCATGTCAGATGCTTCTGTATAAATCACGCAGACACCTTTTTACCAATGTTTAGACATGCAAAATTAATACATTTTTCTTATGTGGCTTGATCTATATTGGCAGTCAAATTGTCAGGTTGTAAGCAAGTCCTCAGAAAAAAAAAAAAAAATCATATTTCCTGGGTCAAATATGTATTAAACTAGCTAACAAGCAAGCTGAGAGTCAGACCTATTGGTTGTCATTACTACACAGAAGACCAGGAAATGATGGGGAAAGCCCAACAGTAAAAGAGTGTGAAATCAAAGTCCTTTTGCTTTGATACGGTTGTCATCACCACAGGTGCTCAATTAGACTAAACACTGTCACCCTTTCAGGGAAACGAAGGACAAGAGAGGCAGCCAGAGGAAGAGAGGAAATAAGGCTGTACTTGTTGCAGTGTTAGCAGATGTGGAGACATGGAAGGACATTTCTTCAACAAAAGAATATAAACACGTCGTGAGAAATGTGCCATCAACCCTGTTCTACTTTTAGTGTAGATTTATTTTCCTAAGCTTTCAGCCTGTTTTCCATTCCAGCATGTCTTGACCAATTGCATCCATTAAAGTAAAGAATTTCTGGTTCTGTTTAATTTTTCCAGCCTGCTTGTCAAAACAAGAACTTTCAAATCTTGACAATTTGCAGTGCTGTGAAAAAGTTTTTTCCCCTTCAAATTTTTTTTTTTTTTTTTTTTTTTTGGGGGGGGAGGGGGGTGTTCACTTTTGTTGTCACTGTTGATGTGTCTGATGAAGAAAGAGAGCCTATGCAAATATCTGAAAGGATCCTTTCAGCTATTAACAATAAAACATATACCCAAATCAGCCTAGTCTTCTTTTTTGTTAAGCGTGGACTACCTGTGATTAAATGCAACGTTGGGAAAAACAAAGTTCAAATTCACAAGTCACACACAGGCCTGATTAACTTCCGGACATGTTCAGTAAAGAAATCACTTAAATGGAACATATTTTACAACATGAAGAAGGCTAAAACATCTCCAGAAGCAACACATTATGTCCCGATAGGTTGCTTCCATGTGACGTCACGTAGCTGTACGGTGAGAGCGTGGAAAACAGATGGAGGGTACAGGCGGTGAAAAAGCTGAGAATCTGCCATTTGAAAAAAAAAAAATTCTCCTGTTTTGTGCTGTTTACAGCTTCTAAAATTGTTCTAATAAACAAAAGGGGAAGAGTTATTACAGAGTACCAAATGTTGTCGTGTATGAATGTGAAAAATGTACAAAGCTCACAGAACAACGCTGTAAAAAGTGGTTAGCTGTCGGAAGGATTGGCATCTGATAATGCCATTGTCTGCATC
>NW_015112751.1:464870-473994 GCF_001443285.1 Poecilia latipinna | reverse complement strand
CGTGTATGAATGTGAAAAATGTACAAAGCTCACAGAACAACGCTGTAAAACACGAATGGAGAAAACACTGTAAGCGGTGCACATTTTAGGATGGCCAACCAAAATTATTCCAAGGAGCACTGGCAATTTATCCAGGAGGTTACGGAAGAAAAGGAGAATAGCATCTAAAGTGCTCTTGACGTTACATGCTTAGGAGAGGACGAGAATATTTAATTTTAAAGAAAATCTGTCTTTTTTTTTCACTGACACTTGCATTTAACTAGAAAGCCATACAATTAAAAAAGATGGGTGTGCCCCTCAGTATAATTCAAACCAAATTATATGAATAATGAATTACGGCTTCTGAATTATGTAGAGAAACACCTGCCACTACATGTTTTGAGTGCAATCGCATAATTCAGAAGCCAGCATGTATTTAATCACAGTGCACTAAAAGCCTGATAGGAACACACCAAAACAAAAAGTAAGGGTCACAAACTTTGATCTTTGCCTTGACATCCATTGTAAAGTTCAAGAATTTCACGGGCATCTCACTGTCTAGAACAGACACTAATACCTACTCAGACATTAGTAACTCCTTCGTGGTTTTCAGCTGACATGGTGAGAGCACAACAGAGTAAGTATATTTGTAATGACTGTGTGTTCATCTATGTCAGTACTTCGTCTGTTTTTTGTCTTCCTGCCGTCTGTATTTTAATCGCATTCCAAAGCCTTGAGCTCCCACTTCAGTTCCACATTTTATCTGTTGTTGTGTCTGCAGTCATATTCAATAATTCAGAATTTTATGTCCCAATGAGTCTCATTTGTCAGACTAAATCTGAGAAATGATCTTTTTTTTTTCTTTTGGAATTAACACTGTCAACCATATTAAGTCTACATCTTTGATTTAAAAAAAAATAGTTTTTTTTATTCATCTGATTATTTGACTTTTTGCTGGGAGATGTTATTTGGTGAAGTTGTATAACCACATTTTCTCACTGTGGTCTGTCAGTAGAAAACAAAACTAAAACTGGTGTTTTAAACCAGGGTATGAAATGTATTTTTTTACAGGTCTGAATTAAGGCAAGGTTAGTATGAAACTTACCATAAAACAGCTGCTCCATTATTTTTTACCCCAAAAAGTCCAGCATGAACCAATAAAAATGACAAAGGTACCCTATGTTAATGGCCAAAGGAGATTCTCAACTTATGAAAAAGGTGCTTAATATGTTTATGTTAATCTACCTAAAAGCTCGCCTTTTCAGAAAGCGTCTTTTGAAACTGTACACAAGCCTTGAAGAATAGAAGGCTACAAAAGTAACTTTCACAAACATTTTCCTGCATAATCCCCCCTTATGCCTCTTTTCCTTTTTGTATTTGAGAATTTACAGTTGTACAGGTGTCTTACCAAAAGAATTACGCTGAAAGACAGGCATGCAAAAGGACAGCCAAGCACTTGTGTTCACCACAAAGATCTTGCTTGTCTTACAACTGACTGCCCTGCCCAACAAGTGGCTTTAGTTACAAAAAAACCTGCTCCTCTACCCGGAACTCCTTCATCTCTGTGAGGAGCAAAGAGGACGATGGAAGGTGCTTTCCGAGATGAGCCGAAAAGTGGCTTCCATTTTCAAAGGGCCGTGGATGTACATGGCTTGCGGATTCCTGTGTTAGCTGTGAGATAACGCGACACCTGGAGGGGCCCGACAGGAAGAAAAGACACGAGAACAGAGATGAGGGAGAAAAAAAAAAAAAAAGAAACGAGAGAAGCCGCTTAGATGCCATGCCAGGGAGGGGTATCCGCGGCTCTCTCAGATTTCAAATGTCCGTTCTGTGAAATTGTGGTTTCAAACATTTCCAATCTCGCTGCCATCCCATCTCTACCCCTTTCATCCCAGACTTGTCGTCAGCACATCATGAAATGTGAAGATTAGTGCTTTGCGGAGAAATGGCTGGTGTGAATTCCTTTTTACCACAGGCTTTTGAAAAAAAACATCGCCTGTGTTTTGTGTTTTATCGCTTATGGTGCCAAAAGATGACAAAATGCATGGTTCTAAATTACATAAAGAGAAAGGCTCTTTGTGGCAGGAGTAAAACAAAGGACCTTTATTTTTTTACTTTATTTTTTTTTTTTTTTGAATGACACATCCAGAGAGTCCCCTGTCAGTCTCAGGCGGGAGCCATTTCCTGAAGCCAAACTGTTCTCTTTGTGTGTTGAATATGTTTTGGAACATGCTGACCATTGATTGACATGGGCGCAAGGGCTGGTAAAACATTTCTGCGGTATGAAGCAAACAACAGTTCGTCTGTCACTCTGGTTCAGATGTTTTGCCTGAGGGGTTGTACTGATATAATAGTGGTGCAAAAATCCGAACATTTCCTCTTCGTGTTCTCGCTCTCCCTCATCCTTTCCCTTTCACTCACTCCAGCTGCTTTGAAACAGTGAGCTGGTTAAAAAAAATAAAAAATCCTTTGTATTTTTCTTAACCTGACAGGCTGTGATTTTTCTTTATCTTCTTCGTGCATAATTTGTGTTTACAACCAGCAATGGACGAAAGACAAATGCAACCAAGCCACCAGCAATCCTTCAGCTGATTGATACGAGCTAAGCAGGATCTGGTAAGAACAATATAAAGTCATAACTCAGCTGTTTTGAAGCCTGTTGATCTAAATCTGAAAACTGGGGAAAAGTTATCTAAAATGTTAGTATTAATCTCATTAACTATCTTGATGGAAAAGCCTCTCTCTCGAAGCAGCGTATTCCCTGGTCAGATACTCCAGTCAACACTGAGTTGTAAATGTAAGTGAAAAGATGAGTGAAGAGGCTCAACATGGTGTGTTCAGCAGCAACATTTGCTTTAAAAAAACACTTCGAAGGAAGTTTGGATAAAACCACGGTTGTATGTACGCAAATTATCATGAATTATCCTTCCAGCAAAACACAAAGAGTTTATGGTTAACACTTTGAAGTTAATGTTTCATACAAAATGACTTCTTTTAAACCTTCATGAATAAGTATGGAAACCTGGAAAACTGAGAATCTTCAAGCATGTTTGGTTTGAGACAATGAAACACTTTTTTAAAACTTTTTTTTTTTTTTTTTTTGATAACGTGCATTTCAGACTTAGGCGTAGATTAAATTGTGATTAGCGCTAGAGCATGGATTCAAATTTGATTGTTTTAATTGATTGACAGCACTAATTTAAATTCAGGCAGGCTGTTTTTCAGCTAATCAACAACTATAAAATGTTCAAAACCGGAAAGAAATATGGCTTCACGTGATTTCGTGGCAAGGATTTACAACCCCAAAACCCTACATGGTGAGAAAGTGGACCAAGCATGGCACATTGAGAGGTGGAAGAAAATGTTATTCTGCAACAAGAAAATAAATCTGCATGGTTCTGATGGCTTACAAGATTAGTATGACAACCAGAGTCTAGTCAAATTGTCTTCCATACAGTGACGGAGATTCCATCATAACCTCGGAGCTTCAGGTTCTTCAGGGTTAACGAAGCAGACGAGGTAGAAATGTTTCAGTGAGCCTTGAATGAAGCTCTTTGTCTATGAGACAATGTCTTGGTCTTTCAACAAGGCAAGGTTGCACTTCAAACCTCTCATCTGACAAAAAAAAAAACCCTTCAAGAAGTATTAAGAGACTGACTGAGATTGTACTTTAACGCTCAGAATTATCTAATTTGAAGTGATCATACCTTTAGACTCTTTTTTTGTTTGTTTGTTTGAGGTAGATGTTTATTGCACATTGCATAACCTTTCTTCTTGCTTATGAGTTAACAGAATGTACAATAACTACGGCGTATTTATACGTTTTGAGACGTTTAAGCTTTACTTTACCCCTTAAAATAGTTGGAAGGCATAGTAGTGGCACTTTCGATTTCCAAATGAAAACAACAGGGGGGGAAAATGCTATATATATATGTATATATATATATAGTTGTGTATTTTCCAAAATGTCATATGGATTGATTCAACAGCAGCATTACAATTTTAATCAGTGGTGTAGAACCAGGTGTTAAAACCCATGCAGCAGCCCTCCAGGCCATAAGAAATTGGACAAGGCACCAGGAAATTGTCTCTCCTCTAGAAACAAGTGTTTTGTGATTGTTTACCCCATGTCTTTAAATTGCATTTCTTCCTTTTTAATTTAAGCACCTCAGCTATGGGACTGAAGAAGGGAAAGGGAACGTGAAAGTAGAGTGGGAGAAATGAGGGAGGGTGGGGTGGGAGGGGACCTTTTTTCCTTTTTTTTCCCCCGTTTCTCTCTGTCTCTCCATTTTCTCCAGCATTAACCCTGTCTGGTATCATTGTTGTCAAATGCAAATGTCACGACCTGATATGGTCAGCCCACGGGGCACTTTGGCTACATATTGTTGCACGCCAGAATTAAAATATGAAGTAGAGTGGTCCATTTGGTTTGTGTGTGTGTGTGTGTGTGGATGTTTTCACAGATGTGTGCGTTCAACTGCCTGTCCTTGACATTCTTAGAAAAAGCATAAGCAGAAACATGATTGCACAAAAGAACAAGGGGGAGATTCTGTGTCATAGATGAAATGTTGCCTCCATCACGCAAAGCAATTTTTCCTACTATGCTTGAGCACATACGTGGACAAACATGCCCTTCGATCAATGGGCTCATAAAAGGAAAACTTTCAAAACTGCTGTGCACATGCAATTCAGCTTAACATCAGCAGAGTTTAATACTTGGTTTATTCTTAAAGGAAGGGGTGTTATAAAAATTCTACTTTTTTGAGTTAAAAATGCCTTGAATGTTGCTTTGATTCTTTCGTGCATGTTTGAGGAATCCTTGAATGTCCTGCAGCAGCTATTTGGGGATCCCTGAACGTTCGCTCTCAACAAAACCACTCTTTCCACAGAGCCTCTTCTTGGAGGTGCCGTCTCCAGCCGAGCTTCTGCCTCACAGAGCACCTTGTCCCTCCACACCTTCCCCACTCAGCTCCTTCAGACTAGCAGCAGCAAACACATGGTGGAAGTGCATGTCTGCTAAACTTACACAAATTACTTCTCAGTCCAGTTCTGAAAATAATCATTGTAAACATGAGGTGCTGAGTTCAGTGTCAGAAAGAGCAGGAGCTTCTAAAAATAAAACAAACAAAAAAAAAAAAACGGAAGCCCAATATCAAGATATCAAATTACAAAGTCAAATTTCTTTTTATTTAAATCATGATCCATATATACAGCATTTTAACGCAGTTGCTAGATTGTGTTTCAAAATGACACTATGTACCTGGAACATACACGGTACCACTCCTTTATCACTTAATTTTGGTTTGCATTAATTAAGATTAATGCAATATAGTATAACATATGTTACACTATATTCCATTAATCTTAATTCACATTGTCTCTAGTTAAAAGTACCAATTTCTTAAGACCCTGTTTTATATTTTCAAAGGGTCTGATGAAAATGTAAGTTAGAAAGAAATGATCGAGACTTTATGACTCTTATTGAGCGTCTTTCTCTGACATAATTTGTATCTATACCGTGTGTTTTTACATCAGAAAGAAACTTGTTAAATGTTGGTTCCAGCTGCTGTTGTCAAGCATAATTTGAGATTAGTAAAGATGAACATAAAACAGTGATGAACATAAGGTCATGTACTTGGAACAAAATAATATATTTTTGTAGAATCTTTCTGAATATTTAACATCAATGGTTTCAATAGTATTCCCCCCCCCCCATATTCTGTCATGTTAGCACTACATCATGACACATGTTTTAAATGTATTACAATTAAAAAAGCTATGTAGAAAATTCACTGTTAAAAAGAAAACATTTCTAACATAATGTATGCTTTTCCATCCACTGTTTTGAATGCTCTGAGGTGGTCTATCATTTGAAAGACCCCTAAAAACATATTCTCATTTTTACTTGTAAAGTGGTAAAAATGTGGAAATTGTAAATAAATACTTGCAAGGCAGAGCACAATCCATATGTATTGCATCCATAAATAAATCCTTAATGGTAAAGGAAATGCAAGTTAATTACCACGTTAGGTTTTTTTCTTTTTTTTTTTTTTACATTTTACAATATAACATTGTAAAAAAATATTTCAAGGCGTGCAAATGAAAACAACATTACCGTTTTGTATAGCAACTGAGAGGGCCCTTGAAATTTTGAGTTTTCTCCGAATATTACAGAATATTACAAAGATTTTGCCACAAGAGGGCAGCACATAACTACTTTTACAACACCGAAGTCAATCCACGGTGCCGTCACTGCTGAATAGCATCACACTTCTGGTAGAAATAATCAGTCTAATATTCCACATAAATAAACTAAAAACATGCAGAGATTAAAGCTAACAGACATATGTGTTTTAATATTTGAACACTGATTGTTGCTATAGCCTACAACTATCAGGAATTTTTAAAGGCATTCTCAGTCAAATTATCTACTTTGACCATAGACTACCGTAAATTACCAACCTCAGTTTACTCCCAACAACACAAGAGTTCATCCAGTAGAAATTTACCATAAAATGCGAAAGTTAGAAAGGAACAAAAGTGCATAATGGGATTAAGTGACAAAATTACTGAATCCCATAATTGACCACAATAAAAAAAAATCCTAAAAAAATCATAATGTTATTATTTAATAGTTACACCTTGTTAGAGATTTATTTGCCAATTGCATCAGCACTAATAAGACAGTTAAAGGAAGATAGGATTACATAATCCTACTATTTGAACACAGGGGTTACTGACATTACTTATTATTACGATGAGTACGGTCTGAACTTTATATAACCCTCTAACTACAAATTATATCTTTGTATTTTATATATTTCATTTTTGCTGTATTCATTACAGTTTTCCGTTAAAGTTTTAAATTACGACATGTGAGGGGATTTTGAAGGCAACATTGGGTCGTGCTTGGCAAATACCGTTGTGGACGCGCGCAGGCGCCCTGCTGTAAGAAAGGTATTGCGCTTCCGTTAGCTTTGAGAGCTAACGGGCAGGTCTGGTTGGGGAAGAGGCTGTGCAGGAAGGAGACCTGCGCAGCCAGACAGATATTGGTGACTTCAGATATCCCCAGTTAATCCTTGAGCTAACAATTATCCCTCCATGCTGACCAGGAAAGGGAGATAACGTTAATAGCTTGGCACTGCCTCCATCTAAATTAGCAACCGACCAAGCCAGTTAAAGGGGAGACCGCGTTTTGCTTTGAGGGGCTTCTTCTATTTTTTGGCAGTTTTCTTTTTAGGACATCAAAAGTACCAACTGCAGCCTCACCTTACGGTCTTTCTAAGTATGAGGTTGTCGGGTAGCAAACATTGTGCGACTGAAGGAGATGGGAAGAAAATGGACCAACCTCCTCCGTTCAGAAACCCTTTTGTGCACGTCTTGAAATTCACTCCACTGGAAAAGGCAAAGGTATGAACAGCTTATCTACACACTAACATGATGCCTTGCTTGTTGGACATGGAACAGTTGAGTGCGACACAGTGATTGTGTTGTCAACATTATGTCGCAAGGTAGTTTTTTTCTTGTTTCCTTTTAATCAGCTGTGCTAGTCTTAGCTAACCGGCTAACATTAGCAGAGTACATGTCACTTTTATCTTGTGGCTTTGTTTAGCTTTTACTTCAAACACGTTTTGGTTTTCATATAGTTTAGAGCACAATAAATATTAGGAGTTGCGACCACGTTGTTTAATTTTAATATCAGGGTTTATGCAAAATAAGTTTGTTTCACTCATGAAACCCTTAAAATAAAATACAGTTGACTGGAGCATGGCCCACTGTTCAGGAGGGGCCTAGCTTGTTGCTCTGAACTGCATGCTGTTTTAGTGCCTTTGCCAAAAAGACATTTCAGTTGGCATTATCAAAGAAAAAAAATAATACATGCATTTTTCAAACATTGTAGTTTAGCAACTTCTTTTAGGATGTCCTCTTGCATTGTTGGATTTAACGATAAGCATAATTCACAGCAGCAAGCAACAATCGTGAAATTGATACATTTTTAAAACACATTTTTGTGCAATATTTTCATGGGTTACAAATAAGAGAAAATGACATGTGTAAGTATGTAAAAATTGTTGTGCAAACAAAATATGCCGCCATATGTAATTTTGAGATACTTGTAGTTTTTCTGAATCTAAAACTATGCTGCCTGGCTCTCATCATGAGTACATGAAGAGGGTGACCGAGTTTCAACATTTACTTTGAACACTGACATGTCCTGTTGCTCTCCATAAGTGTTCAAATTCAAAATAACAAATGTCACAGACGTTATTACTGTAAAAATCAGTGTATATTATTTTAGACATAGCAGTGTAGTAATGGTTGCTTTTCAATTTTAAATAAAATAATTTAATGCGACACTTTTGGTTTAAAATGTTTGTGGGAGGAGAGAGGGGTTATTTTCCAGGTGCATGGTGCCATTTATTAAAGTCAAGTAAGTTGTTGTGTATATCAAGAATAATGTGATATACACATTATATGCCGAGCCACCTGGTTCGGCGTACCAGCCGAACCAGGTGGCTTTTAACATTAAATTGATATTTAGAAACATGGCCAACCTGGATTGGATAGCTTTATTCACTTTCACTACTGCTACTGCTAAACTACAGGCAGACTAAAATTCTGAATCAGAACATAGTAGTTTGCCTTCTTGAAATTGGCCTCTGTCTCTTTAAGAATCTCCTACACTTTCACATATTCCTCATTCAGCCTGTCATGACAACAGTGCTTCTCCACGATGCTGTTTTAAACTGTTCTTAGACGCAATGGTCTGAGGAATAGTTTGTATGATGAGCTCAGCAGATGCACAGTTCCACCAGGTATTTATTCATTGCTGCCACTGCTAGCCTAGAGGAGCAGCATGGTGTAGGTGTGGGGGAGAAGTGCTCTATGAGGTCGTTGGAGATTGTAGCTCTAAGAAAGAGCTTTGCGTAAATAGGAGACGCATTGTAAGCAAAACTTTAGGCACCCCAGAATGGCTGCCATGGGACATTTAAGGGAATTCTCAGACATGCAGAAATGATTCAAAGCAGCACTCCAGATATGTTTTTGATGAGGGGTTAACAGTATAACATGATATAAGGCTTAATCTATTTGACATAATTTAGCATGACTTACCTATTTTTTTCTGTAGAAATCTTTCATTTGT
>NW_015112751.1:457281-460431 GCF_001443285.1 Poecilia latipinna | reverse complement strand
TGGCCAACCTGGACTGAATAACTTTATTCACTTTCACTGCTGCTACTGCTAAACTACAGGCAGACTAAAATTCTGAATCAGAATGGAAATCAATGTCATTGTTCACAATGTTTTGAATTTCTGCAGGAGTAATCCAGTTCAATGGGAGAAAGCCCTTATGGGGTAGTGAAGAGAGATGAGAATCAAGTGGAATTGTGTAGGAAGGCAATGGCTAGGCTAGGTGCTTCATGTATATAAAAAGTCAGTGTTGAGTCCTGGGACTGCTGCCACTGTTGGGTTAGTGGGTAGGACATTGAAATTTCAAAATTCAATCAAATGCTGGATTGCAACACGATGCACTTTTCAGAATATTTAAGTCTTACTACTGCTGAGAATAGAGATTTAACTATATGCAACATTTAAGTTTAATGTTTGCAAATATATTATGATAATTAAAATTATCACAGTTTTGGCAGTTGTGTCAAACATTTACAAAAAGTAGTACAAGTTGCTACTCATGTGAAACAAGATTTTGATGGAGAAATACTGTCACATGCTGCATTATACACAGAATAAAGGACATTCTACTAATGACATTTGTTCCTTAAAAACTAAGGGTTGACTAATCATTAAGAATACCACATGGACCCTCTTGTTGAATTCACACGAGTTAAAATAGGGGAAGTGTTTGCATCTACTTGAGGTCATGAGTTTCTGTTGTTGAGAACAGTGATTAGAAATCCAGCATGTGGTTTAAACTTCTGACTGCAGTTCGTGTCTTCTCACAAATGAGGTTGAGAAAAGTGCAGAACTCTTCAGAGTGATGCTACTGCATGTTTCCTGTCAAGATGGTTCGCAAAAAGAACAAAGAAATGCACAACTAAGCTGTATGTGGCATGAAGTTGGACACAAATGTTTGTTCAGCATCATAATAAATTATCTTTTATGATTGATACTTCCATAACAAGTAGGAGGGGAGTATGTTGTTATACATGGTAACCTAGGGAGGGTCAGACACTGGTCAAATAATCTTTTCATAGTTGATGTGAAAAGTTAGTCAGATGAATAAAATCCATAAAATAGTCAGTACTTTAAGTCTTTAACAGTTTTTCTTATTGCAATATGTAATCACAGTTCCTAGGAGAATAGATATTGACTACATTTAAAAACATAGAAATGAATGAGAAAATAAATGTGAAGAAATGTTGCTTGTTAGCCACAAAGCTGAGGAAAAGAATGACTTTATCTTTTAACTAAATTGTAAAAAAAAATCCTATCTGAGAATCACCTCTAACCCAGGTGAACTGCTGCTGAGACTTGTGGGATTTCCTCCACTGGTGCGAAGCGAGATGAGGGAAATCCCTTCGTTCAGAAACTCTTGTGGAGTTGTGGTCACTTCAATTGGAGAAATGTTCCAATTTCAAAACTTTGGCTGAAGCGCAGTTTGATCCTTCAGATTAACATCAAAGCCATGACATTTGGTGACGCACTTAAGCAATTACGCAATTCAAGTCCATGTAGACCAGATAGTTTGCATACATGTTTATTTCTTCAACACCTCTTGTTTGTTTGGTGATTGTGCTATTCTTACAATCTTGTTTAAAAATAATAATAGCCTTATTAGCAAATGATCACCCAATAAACTGAAGTGACGTATTTATGGGTGTGAGGAATATGTTCAGTCTAACACTGATATTCGATCTCTTTTCACTCAAAAGTTTCCAGTTTCAGAAATGGGGAGGAAGCAAAGCCAATCCAGGTCTGATCTGTTAGATCGTCGTCCAAGTTGTGCTTAGTGTTAGACCATAAGTCTCTTATGTGTAAAGGGCAAACTAAAGACCACTGAACTAATAGGCTGAAGCAGAATTATAACCTACCGTGTTTTCAGTATGTCTTTTAGAGACTTACTAGTGATGAACAAGTCAAACTTATCTCCATGTGAAATATGTTAAAATCTTTTCTATCAAAGGAAGAAACCATTCATCAAAGCTGGATGTGTGTAATTATGTATGCTTCTGTTGGTTTTCCACATAAATCTTATAGAATTAAGAAACTGAATTTAGCAGTGGGATAACTTGCGCTTATTGTCTTAAATCTGTCTGATCCTGTTATATTGTCTGAATTGCATAGTGAATACTGGTCAATAATGCAATGCATTAACCTGTCTTTGTATTAGCCATCATGTTAAAGACAAAGCAGCCTATCCAACATTTTTAGATTTTTTCCTGTTTTTACTTTATAAAAAAAAAAAAGTACAAATTATTTAGAAACCCCTGTAACTCACCCCAGAGTTCACAATCTAGTTACTGCTTTGAACAAGCATGAAGCAAAACAGGAAAAAAAAGAGAAGTTAATCCAGAATGCCTAGATGCATGCGACATATATTCAAGAATGGAGTTTAAATGGCTTATCTTTATTTCATGGTTATGAATTTAGAAACAGGACTCATGAAGTGACATTCATTTCATAAGTATCTTGTCAGATTAGCTGCAATAATCTTTAATCATGTTCATCGCTTTTGAACCATTTATCCTGCATTGTAGTACTGCCTGATTTCACAGAAATAATTATTTGCATTACAATTGCTTAACATTTTAACTTTCTCTACTACACTTAACCATCTTTTGAAGGGAATGTACCTTTGCATAATGTTGTCATCACTTTCCGTGTGCTGTAGGATTTTGTCCACTGAGGAAATAGACCTGGTGTAGGCATTAAGGGAAATTAGAGTTCATCAAACTGCAGATAAGCACAATTATATTCTACCCAGCACGCGTCCAAGAATTTGGTGTTTTGTGACACTACTTGCATAGCTTAGCACCAATCAATTGTGCAGTGATAATTATGACCAAGTATCCAAGCCATTGGGTGAATTACTATGAATGCTCTGCAGTAGCCCCTTTTTGAACAAGTAAATTTGAGGGGTTTTTTAGTAGCATAGTTTTGAAAAAAGGAAACCTTTAAAAGCCTATGCAACTCAGACGTCCAAGTGTTTTACATATATCTCGGAGGTCGCAGTAGACTTTTTTGTTCTGTCATTTTGGTCATTTTGACTGACATGTTCTAGTTGAACTGCAAATCCAGATTCATCATACATAAAGCAGATGAACGTATTTAACTTTTTGTCCATAGTGACATAAACTATATATTGTGTGTGTATATATATATATA
>NW_015112751.1:446589-453751 GCF_001443285.1 Poecilia latipinna | reverse complement strand
TATATATATATATATTTTTTTTTTTTTTACTACTGCTTCCTCTTTCACTGTATGTTTGCTTGTTATTCACAAGAAAGCTTTAACCTGAAACTGCTTTGCGTTTATAGCCCAGAGTAAAATATGCATCTTTACTTGATTTAAACAAAAGCACAACAGTAACAAACTGTGCAGCTGTTCACTAAAACAGTGTGACATTAGTGAAACACTGTCATTAAAGCTGGTATTTAAATGCACCTTCTGGGTCTTTTCATTGAACAGTAATTATCCCAAGAACTATGTTCATTAGGGCAGTGGTAAATGACAACTAGGAAAATGCATTCCACTTGTAATAATTTTCAGAGTGTCAACAATGCCAGCTTTTGTTCCCCTTTCAAGAGTGAGAACTGCTTTTGTAAAATTGTATGTGGTGTACTTTAAAATCCTTATGCAATTCAGGGTTTGCTTTATAAATATTGCACACTTGTTGCAATAAATTAGGTGCTTGCTCCTGTTCTTAAAAGTCAGTTCTCTTACAGCACATGGCTGAAAGCTTCTTTTTATGTGGATGTCCAAGATTTTAAGGACCTGAGACACCCAGAGGGCGTCCAAGTAAGAAGATGTTAGCTGTGCGCCTATGACACAGTATCTGGGGAAAATAAACATTTGATGCACCAATGATTTATTCTTTTCCAAGTTTTCTGACATGCAAAAAATGAAGATGACATATTGTTTAAAAAACAAGGATCCACTAATCGCATTGTTTATTTTTGAATAATTAAATGTTTATTTTATTGCTCATAATAAGAATGATATAAAATAGAGCTTAATGTTTGGTGCAGAAGTCTGTTTCTTGTAGTTTGTCACCAGGTTTGCATACACTGCAGCAGGGATTTTAGCCTGTACAGATCTCCAGATCTTTCCGACTTCGGAGCTGTTGCTGGGCAACACAGAGTTTCAGCTCGTTCCAAAGATTTTCTGTTGAGATCAGGTCTCAAGACTGGCTCAGCCACACTAGGACCTTGAAATTAATTTTACAGAGCTACTACTTGATTGGCCCCTGAGTGTGTTTGGGTCATTGTCCAGCCACAACCCATCTTCAATTCTCTTACTGAGGGGACGAGGTTGTTACGGCCCCATCCATCCTTAAAATCTAACATTTTTCAAACATCCAATGGTTATGCATTGGTGCATCACCAAAACTTTGTCTCATGTTAGAGTAGTTTTGATTCCATTATGTGAGTTTCTACTGAGAAGACATGATGCAATGATTGTTTAACACTTCTTTCCCCCTCCTCTTACTCTTTAACAGATTGGATTAATGACGGTGACACTATTTCCTATCCGTCTGCTCATAGCAGCATTTATGATGCTGCTGGCTTGGCCTTTTGCCTTCCTTGCTTCAGTGGGACGCTCTGAGACCACTGTTGAACCCCAGTGCCTCTGGAGGAGGTAGGTGCTCTGCTGCTCAAATGTGTCTCTGAAAAAAATGTTTGCACTGATGTAAGGAAAGCTGAAACAACTTTTTTGATTGTAGAGATTAACCCTGTCTTCTTCTTTTTTTTTTTTTTTTGCTTTATAACATGTCATATCAACAAAAACTATTGCATTACTAACAGATATTTGTTTCAACATTTTTAAAAATTATTATTTTTTTGGTGTTCAAGAAAAGTCACAGATGTTCTTTGTATCATTTAATCTTTGCAGTTTTTTTTCAGACATTGAGGGTTTATTAGAGAACTGTATTTACCAAATGACAATCAGACAAATCAATAAATAAGTTTTGGACAGATTTATTTGCAGTTGGGTTATAAAACAATATGCCAAGTTTAAAACATCCAAGTTTTGAACTTTTAAATCTGTGATCTAAAAATAAAATTAAAAGAAAACATGGCCCAGTTCAAATATGCAGACATGGTGAAGACATACCCCAAAAGACTTTTAGCTGGTATTATGTCGATTAACTTGTTCAGAGGGGTATCATGCAAATACATACCAGGTTTGGGTTTTCATTCAAAACACACATTATCAGAACCAGTGTATTTATTTTTTTTCATATCTAAATTATTTCTCTGTGTCAGCCCATCTCACAAACCTCCCATATTACCAGCACTGCTGTTTAAGCAAAATGCACCATACTGAGTTGAAAGTTCAATGAAAGTTGAATGAAAAGAGCACCAAGTCATGCCAAATTTTGTTCACAGACTGGTGGACATCATCCTAAGAGTGATCATGCGGATCATGTGGTTTGCGGGAGGCTTTCACTGGATAACTGTGAAAGGTCAAAGAGCTCTGCCTACAGAAGCACCCATCATCACCCTGGCACCCCACTCCTCTTACTTTGACGCCATCCCCGTCACAATGACGATGTCCTCGATAGTCATGAAGGCTGAGAGCAAGGACATACCCGTTTGGGGAAGTAAGTAAAATGTACTAAAATGTTTGCTGTTGCCATTAAACAAAACAATCATTCAGTACACATGTAGCATATGACATTGTTTGGTTTGATGCCACAAATTATTGCTTTAAAATTGTAATAGAGCTAAAGCTTTTACTTTGTCAGTATTTTAAATAAGCTGATTTGGATCGCCTGCACTATCAGTCACTATGCTTCCCTGATAAGGTAGTGTGGACTTTATGCTGAGTAGTAGTTGCTACAATCAAAACAAATATTGACAGTCGATAAGGACTGCTACTGGGGTCATAAAGGAAACAATTCAAATCGGGTCAACGCGGTGACAAACTAAACAGACTTGGTCCATTTATTAAAAATGACACAGCACACACTTCACCTTATTTAGTTATCAAAGGTCACTATTGACCTACGCCATAGTTATGATTGAACATTTTTCCCACATTTTAGCAGTGTGTGTGTGTGTGTGTGTGTGTGTGTGTGTTTATAGGAACAGGCTTGAGATTGAGCTGTAAAATCATTGTCAAAATTTTCAGCGTCCCCAAAAGCTAATTTGGTAAACTGTTAATTTAAACATGCATATACTTATATAATTTTATGCTCTTAAATACAGTGAGTTGCTAAGGCAACACTCAAATGTCCTCAGTTATTCTAGGAATAGGAAAACTCTTTTAATTTCAAGTAAACATTGATTTATTTAGAATTTCAGCTAACCTTAGTTTCAAAGTTTCAATTTGCTAAATACATTTTGCTCATTGACTGCTAAATATTTGACAAGAAGACACTTTTCTACTAACTCCTACAAAATTCTTTCAGGTTTATCTGAAGTAAACATATTATTTTCTCCTGCTATTATTGATTTAATTTTATCAAAACCCAGACCAGGAGCTTGTACACAGAGCCGATGCAGACATCAGGTAGACCTTAGTCGCAGACTGCAGTCACACCACATTGACAGCATATCCTATTAAGTGGCTTGCATGTGAAGTTACCCTTCTACCTGCCAGGGAAGACATTGGATCATATACACCTCTAAGCAGGACACAGTCAAGGTTTGTGTCTTATTTTAGCCTCTCTTTCACCTCATCCTGCCCTGTCAACTAAGTCAGCAATTTGCCACATTGTTAGCTCCAGGCTGAGTGGAGCTCAGCCAAGTTAAAACGCTCTTACTTGCTTGCATTGCAAGATTGAAATGACATACTATTGGTGCATAATATTTCTGGCAGTGTCTGTGAGAATCAACACTCTGCAATATGCTGGGATGGTGCGTTGTAGTATTCTAAGGTATCAAATATATGCAACACTAGATTAATTAATTTTTCTTTTTTTTTTTTTGCACAGCTTTTGTTTGACTCTGAAACAGTCATGACAATGTGAAAATAATAAGACTTGCCAATCTTAAATTTCAGTCCTATTGCCTTTGTAAAAGGAGCCAGGAAGCAGAGCCTGCCAAGCATGTGGAACCCATAATGAGCATTAAGACATGATCAGCTGCAGTCACGTGTGCAGAATGTCTTTTGGAAGGAGCTAGCATTAATCCCTTCCTGTCAGTAGGAAACTCAATCACAAGCAGCTTTTTCTTCAAGTAGTTCCACCTCATTTTTTTTTTCAAATACTACATTATCTTTTTTTTTTTTCATGCCCTTTAATTTTTTATTTTTTTTCTCAAACATGTTTGGAGGATTTGGTTTTCAACTGGTTAAGCTTGAACATTCAAAAATATCAAGAAATACACAACTGCCATCTGAATCTTTAACCCAGTGTCATATTGATTGTACTTTTCCGTGTGCAGTATGCCTCTGTTAGTGCCAATAGCTAACGTTTACCTTTTTTAATGTTGTGAAAGCTTCCTTTTAGTTTTAAGGAGTGAAGGAGTTTAGACCCAGGAAGTAATATTGAAAGCTGCATTTTGTAATTATTTGTCAGTGTGCTGTGTTTTGTCAGATTTTTTTGTTTATTTTTTAGCTGATTTAAACTGTTTATCTTCCTAATTAAAGTACATCTTCCTTAACCTTGAGTTGGGTTTATCACATTACACATCTATGTCGCTTTCCCACATCTGTAGAGTGATGAATTATGGGAACTTGCTAAAGCATATAGCCTTAGTTTTAGTCATTCTAAAAGTACTAAGCCAATGTAACCAGTGATGCTTCGTGTTGGTTGGGCTTTGTTTTGGTGGAAGTTAGTTTGCATAAAAACGAGGAAGAGTCGTGACAGATACAGCTAGCACGAGGAAAAGCACGGACAGCTTCACTGGGAAATAATCTGGATGGCCAGCAGCAGCATCAACGTACACCATGCTTTTGTCTGTTTAAACAAATTGGTTCTGCATCAACCAAGATTAGGCATAAGGCAGTGCCAGAGCCTCCACTTCCACAACAAAATATTGTTTAAAACAGAATGCAGTGATTATATTCAAATATTTTCAGTCCAGCTAATTTTTGCACCAATGGCTCCTTAAACATAATTTATAGACTCAGTTTGGTAAATGTTATTTATTTCTCCTTTTAATAATTTGTATTTGAATATTTTACATCCATTTCCATATTTTTATTTATTTTAATGTACTTTAATTCAAATAATCTAAGTTCAGCTATAAACTCAGATTATATAAACATGCTTATTATTTTGACTAGCCAGAATTACTAACTGGAGTGCTTGTATAGTAGCGGCCACAGTACATGGCCGCTACTACACAGCTATCGGTTAAACTGAAACTGAACTCTGCATTGCTAAGTTCCTGTCATGCGTCATTGTATATAAAAATAGCTGTGCAAGTTCCAAGAAGAAACAATACAGTTTAACGGGGAACAATGACATTGTGGAGCTTGATTAAACTAAAATGAAGTTAAATGATCGCTTGTGTCCTTGTAGCCTCATATTTACTGACTGTATTTATAAAAAGAAGCGAGGCCTATCTTACATTTACGATCTGAAGATGAGGCTATTCTGACTCATGCTTCTGTCTTTGAGGAACTTGTGTTTAAAATAGCAGACTAATTGTGGTTTCTTTGACCCAAACATAACACAGATGGGTTTACTTATTAATGCTGCGCTCAGTCAAATATAACTGTTTTCTAAAGTTTCCATAATGAGATGTAATACTCCCTCAAGCTTCTGCTTTTTATCTAATTGTACTGCAGACTTGTAAAAATGTCTGCCAATAAGCATGTTTGACATGACATGTTTGTCAGGAGTGATTTGGTGTTAACTTATTTAACGGCTCCAACTGCAAGTAAGACATGCAGAAGTGCCTTAATGTCATTTTCGTTCTTAATCATAATCTCTTTTGCTTTTGAAATTGCTTTACTTTGCTTTACTTTGTTGAAATAACACAAATGTTTTCTTGACTTAACTGTGTTATATATTCATTTTTCGACTCTGTGCGTCTCTTCCAGCTTTGATAAAATACATTCGGCCGGTGTTTGTATCCCGATCAGACCAGAACTCAAGAAAGAAGACAGTGGAGGAGATCAGGCGGAGGGCTCATTATGGAGGAGATTGGCCTCAAGTTAGTGGATTGACAAAACTGTAATTTTGTTGTGGCCTAATAATCCACCAAAAGAAGCACCTTTTAACAGGAACTGTTTTTTTTTTTTTTTTTTTTTTTTTCTTGTCTAATTTACCAAGGTGATTGCAGCTATGCTAAATCTTTTTGACTTCTATTTATATTTTTTTAAACAAACTTACATAGAGTCACACAAATGATTCATAGTAACATTTGGTGGATCGTTTTGGGATGTATTACTTGCCGTGTTGCATATCGTACTTAAGACAAACACTGTATTGTTCCTACTGGCATAAACAATGATAGAACATATTGTTTTATCAGCGATTCATTTCCTACTCTTACTTTTAGGTCATGATTTTTCCAGAGGGGACCTGCACCAATAGATCCTGCCTCATTACCTTTAAACCAGGTAACATGTTTCCAGGCATTCAGTCAAAACTTTGTTCACTAAAGTACAGCTGATTTCAAGGCTTGCTTTTAAGTGTGGTTTGCCACTAGTAAACCACACTTTTTGTCATTTGAAAGAATGTTACACAACATTAAACAAAGTGAGTCCAAATGTGAAAATTGGGTTATTTTAGGCCTGTCTTTTATTTTGGGCTCTTTCTAATAATATGCACTAACAAAATCAAATATCATTAATGACCACTGACATAATAAGTAAATAACACTGATTATTACTGGTGAACCAGCGACATGGTGATTGGTAACAAGGTTTTTTTTTTTTTTTTTTTTTTTGATGCACGTTGGAATCAAAGGCTGCAAGTCGTCTATCCAACAGATGAGCCATTAAAGCAGAAATTCCTAAAGTGTAACTCTTCAGAAAAACAAAGAATAATGTCCTCTAGATATCAATTTACACTGTGCTGAAAATAACTTGATACTTTTTGCAAGATACTTCTTGAACCACAGAGACATGTGGAGGGTGATCAGCAAAATAGACTAAGTTTAAGTTGTTATTAAACTCCTAAAGGTAGATTCATGACATATAAACTACAGAAATCTGGCTTTGGGTGTTGTATTTCAATAGCTCTGTTTATGTGTTTCCAGGTTTTCAGCTATGATGATTTATCTATCTAAACTTTGTTTTCTTTTTTTCTTTTAGGAGCTTTTATTCCTGGTGTTCCAGTGCAGCCTGTTGTGATTCGCTATCCCAATAAACTGGTAAGATTGCCGATAGATTGGGTAATAGACTATTTTACTGCCAAACCTTTGAGATATATATATATATATATATATATATATATATATATATATATATA
>NW_015112751.1:427650-443032 GCF_001443285.1 Poecilia latipinna | reverse complement strand
TTTCATTCATTCAGATCTAGGATGTGTTATTTGAGTGTTCCCTTTATTTTTTTGAGCAGTATATATACACACTAATTATTATTATATGGTCTATGGAGTGCTAGTAATGTTAGAAATTAGCATTTTGTGGGGAGGTAAACGATTAAATAAATGTGTAACAAAATTTAATTTGGTCTCGGATTCATTCAAAATGCAAGTTGTTTTTGATATACCTAAAACAAATGCAACCTAATTTAGGAATTAGGTGTCATAAAATTGACATTTGCAGGAGTAAAAGAAAGAAACCCAGTGCTTATGGTTTTCATCTTGGCATTATTATAACAACTTAGACCTGTGGTGCGTTAAATGCTGTGATTACTTGTTAGTTGGCCTCACTCAGCCAGATAGTCATTTGACAGAATGTTGCACAACAATAAACAAAGTGTTGGTGTCTTAGAAACTGCTGTGTGTGTCTTTATTGGTCACTTATGATTTCTATCTTTCTGCCTTTCAGGTTTAAAATCTTGTGGCTGACTCTCTGCCAGTTACACAATGAGTTTGTGATAGAGGTAAGTATGAAACCATGATTATGTGTGCATTTTTCTCTCATTGTCAAAGATGGCTTGCTTGATGTTCGTCAATCATTAAAAGCAAGAATTTGACCTTAGAAGCCCCCAGGTTCTTTTGTCATTCAATTTTTTGTTAAATTTACACTTCTTTTTCTTTTAAAATGCTCACATTTTACTTTTGATTTTTGTGCAGTTCCTTCCCATTTACACCCCTTCGGAGGAGGAGAAAAGGAATCCTGCTCTCTTTGCAGTCAATGTGAGACGAGTCATGGCCAAGTAAGTGAAATGTATTGATTGTTCTGGCAGATGTGAGAAATGATACTGTCCTGTACTCTGCAGTTTGATATGCACATCACCACAAGTAACAGAAAGGAAGCTCAGATGGCCACAGATTTGTAAAATCCCTGTATCTAATCATAAGGATTTGATCTGTGATCACTAAAAGTTTCATACGTTTGAGATGAAAGCATAAATCTTTTCCATAATAAGAACATACACCTAAAGCAAAGTATTGATTTGTCCCGTCATCTCTGGTGCGCTCAGAGCCCTGGGGGTACCTATCACAGATTATTCATTTGAAGACTGCCAGCTGGCGATGGCAGAGGGCCAGCTGAGGCTGCCGGTCGACACCTGTCTGTTGGAGTTTGCCAAGCTTGTCAGGAGACTGGGGTGAGTCAAGTTTTCCAATGCACAGCACTCATTAAAGAGAACTAAGTAAAGGGCATGAATGGGAGACGAAGAAAATGACAGTAGGAAATCAGCAGGGATTTTTTTATTTATTTTTTTGGCCGCAGTATTGTAAACAAGTGTTGCGTACTCAAACGTCATTGTCTGATTTTTGTTTAGGATAGATTCTTGATGTTGTAAGATGCACCAGTTAACTGTATGCAGTGGATTGGTGCTCTTTGTGACAAGCAGCTACCGGAAAAGAGTTCCAGTTCCTCTTTAGCTACTGGAGATTTGACTGAACTTCTTCTTTTAAAAAGTTTTGTAAAATTTAGTGAGGTTATCAACTCTAAACGTCAACCAACATTGTCCTTCCAGTTGAGAGAAAATGATCCTTTCTCAATGCATCAGTTATCCTTTTTTTCTCTTTTTAAATAATTAGAAAATGTTTTCTTGCTCACATGATGCATAATAGTTTACAGATCCTAAACAAGAGTTTCCTCCCATGCTGTCGCAGGCTGAAGCCCCAGAACACCGAGAAGGTGTTGCAGGAATACGGGAACAGAGCCAGAAAGCTGGAAGGGCAGAAACTTGCCTTGGAAGACTTTGCTCACTTCCTTGATGTCCCAGTTTCAGATATGCTGCGCGACATGTTTGCTCTTTTTGATGAGGTAAAGACCTTACGGTTCGATAAAGTATGCGTTTTGTGAAAAACAAAAAGAAAAAAAAAAAAAACGATGTACTTGTGGGTCAATGTAGTTGACAAAGAATATTGTTTTGCAGTACAGGAAGATGGGTAAAATAAATAGATTTGTAATTATCAAACAGTCCTCTATGTGCTCATAACTTTGTGGTTAGTGTATCTGTACACATTAAAAAACAAAATACAATATCTCACACTATGCATTTATTCAACCGTCTATACCTTCTTAGGAAACATATTGCTATGGCAACACTTTGCATTTCAAAAGATTAATTTTTCGTATAGACGTGCATTAATAGTTTCTCAGGATTTTGTTCTTCTAGGAGTCAGAATGCTGCAGAAAATCCTCCCAAGCTCTTTACCAAGGGTTTTTAATCAATTTCTGGTCTTTGATTCCCAATATATGTTTGAAAGAAAAAAATCCTTTAGAGACAACTTCACTGTGATGAATCCTAATCCTGGAAATTTGATCTTGGGATATGCTGGTAGAGGTGCTGGGTGTAGAAAACTGATGGGAAAGTTTGTCACTTTGTGAAACCAGGTAGCAAGATGACCTTTTTTTTTTTTTTTTAAAAAAGCCCACTTTTTTCTTCAAAAATTAAACCTCATGTAATGTTACTCTTGTGATCTCATGCAGGATTTTGCAGAGTGTAATAAATTAATTTAATTTAGAAAACGCTGTTTCAGCAACTTCCATTGTAAATTTAATTTATCCTTTTGTTTCATTTACTTATGATCAATAAGGCTGCTGATGGTGATGGGGCCGAAAATATTTTTGCCTACTTTTTTTGGTGGCAGCAAACTTCTTTTTTTCGTACTCATTTTCATTCTTTTTTTACAGTATGAAGATAACAGCATGGACATTAGAGAATATGTGATAGCCTTATCCGTCGTATGCAGACCTGCCAAAACTCTGGAAACAATGAAATTGGCTTTCAAGGTAGGTTTTGCTTCTATCTATGCTTAGTTACTTATTTGGGGAAAAAAATGGATTTAAGACAAATAGAACAAGATCAAACTGTGTACTGATCTTGTCGCCAGACAGAATGACGCACTGTGTTTGTTGACTTGGCCTGAGCTTAGTTATATTCAAGTGCTACTTGGTGATTTGCGTGTTGAAGTAGTATGATGTTTTGTTTTTTTTTTGTTGGTTTTTTTTTTTTTTGTTGTTGCTGTTGTTTCTCTGTGCAAGCTGTCAGTTTATTAAACATTACTTTCCAGGTTCATTGTGCAGCTGTTCAGAGCTCTGTTTCATAGAAATGAAATGTGAATGTGCATCAGAACCAAGTAGACTTATGCATTTTCACAATCTTTTAAATGAACTGTTTGATACCCATTTCCTCTTTTTGCAGATGTTTGAGGCAGAGGAAGACAGCGTCATCACAGAGAGCGAGCTGGCAGTTGTGCTGAAGACGGCTTTAGGAGTGACTCACCTCAACGTGTCCCGTCTGTTTACGGCCATCGACGTCGATGACACGGGGAAGATTACATTTGGTAAAGCGATCCTCCAAACACTTCAACGCTCTTCTCTGTTATAAACTTTCCAGTCAAAGTGGGCATGGGCTTCTTTTCACAGTCTAAAACATCTACAGTCCAGCCAGCTTGTAACGTTGTCTTTGTCTCTGGCTCCCCCTTGTGGTCTTTTCAGATAAGTTCCGAGGGTTTGTGGAGGAGAACCCAGACTTTGCTGATGACTATCTTCACACTGAAAGTGTAGGTCCTCAGAGTGGACCTAGTCAGGAACCCCACACCCAGACCAGCCCATCAACTATAAACCTGCAAGGCACTGCCAACAGCAAAACAGCCAATGGTATCTGTCCCGACTTCAGCCCTAAAGACCATGACAGCTCAGTAGATGCACTCATAAAGAAACACAACTGATAGAGTAGAGGGAGCAGGGCCTCTCCTGGTGAGAGGGAATTCTGTAAGGGGCAATATTGGTTACCTTGTAGTAACTTTTTCACACAGTAAGGGACAACATTTCATTAAACACAAACATAAAATGAAGTTTACCCTTTCTTATTGGTGTTTTATCCATGAGGTTCTTTTCATTTCAGCCTGTAAACAACCTCTCCCCCCCCCCTCCCCTTAGGAAGAATTGTCGTAATGCCAAATACTGGCTTTTTTTGGGATACAATGCTTAAATACTTGAAGGGCAAGCACTTATTAGGATTCTTGGGAGTCAATTTTAATTTATTTTTACTCGTTCTCCCCTGCATGTTTTTAACACAAATTTACCGAGACTCAAACAATCTCTGGATTGCAAAGATAACACAACTTTTTGTGAAATCTATTTTTGTTTTGTTCTTGTAATGTTTTATCCATTTCCTCCTTTTAATGGTAGCTGCCTTTTGAACTTTTAAATGAAAATGCAGAATAAATGGGCTCCTGTTATGTCTGTGGAGAAGGAAGGCCCGGGGGAACCGGTGAGGAACGGCTGGAAGCACGAAGCTTCTGCAGCCGTATTTGAGGTGATCTCGGGTCTCTGAACTTCGACAATTATAACTGCTACGAGTGTTTGTGTGTGTGTGTGTGCGCGAGCGCGTGCCTGTGAATGTGTGTGTAAACACAGTGATATGATTTAGCTCAGGGTTCAGTGACAAAAATGGAAAAATTAACAATGATGTCATGGTTTTTGACCATTTGTAGGTTACATGCATGTAAACTGTTCTTCGCAACTGATCTCTTGTCCTTGTCGCTTCATAGTTTCATACAGTTTTGGTTATTTCAGTGTTTTGTTTCATTTGATAATACACAACTTGGACCAAAATGCATTGGGTGAAAAAAATGAAACGCCTTTTTTTTGTGTGTGTGTGTTTTTGTTTGCCTTTCATGTAGGCATGGGCCGGTATGAGAGTCTCAAAATATACCAACGCGACCTCGCTTTCACTGTATCACCATATTAAAAAGTTAAAAATTAAAAAAAAATAACTCTTCAAATAGTTTTTTTGTTGTCAAAGCATTTTGAGGAGAGGCAGCACTGCATTACTCTCCCTGCCCCACAAAGCTGGAGGAAGTTATGGCTAATTAAAACAAGTTTGAATGCTAAGAGATTTTTTCTTTCTCATTACGAAGCCATAATATTTTAAGCATTGGTATATCTTGATACCAGTAACCGCCACATGCCTACCCAGTCTTGTAACCGGTTAAAAGGGATTAAATTATGGCATGAGACCAGTGAAAGCAAACAATCACCAGAATTTTTGGTACTTTCTTCTCAGTGTTACATTAAAAGAAAACGTTAGAGCCACTTATTGACACAGTTACAATTTTCTGAGTTCTTGTACATTTTTTTTTTTATTTCCAGTCAATGTTGAAATATTTAACCTACCAGAAATATCCACCTTGTTTCTGATCTTCACAAAAGGAGATATTTTCATTATGCTGTAAGGTGGATCCGAGAACTTGTACCTGTGACCACAATAAAGAAGAGCCCCCCGTCTGTTAGCATTTAAACCTCATTCTGAAAATGTACTTACAGGTTGAGCAAACAGTCGTGATAAAATGCGTCAGTGAGCAGGGTTTAGTTTGAGAGACTCCGTACTCCTGTGAGTCCTGTACATGTATGAAATATATTCAGAATTAACCAGATGTAAAGGGGAGCTACTTTTAAAATTTAAACTAAAAAGAAGGAAGATTTCAGATTGTTTTTTGTTTTTTTTCATTACAAATTTAAGGAAGTTGTCGAGATGATCTCTAAGATTAGGTAGTCATTTTTGTAGGGGTGCATTGATTGCAGTGTTTTGGCCGATTCCCAATCTTTAAAAAGCCTGGCCTGCAGAATCCGATTTTGATTGATACCAATTTTTTTTTTTTTTTGTCAGAAATGTTGCTAAATATAGCAAGAAAGACCCTAAGTTGGAGACGGTGCATACTTGTCTCAGTCAAACCGACCTCACTGCAGAGCAGAAGAGGGCAGTGGCTGATTTTTAGACCTTTGCTGAGGTTGATAAAATTGGTGGATGAGATTGACTTCACATGAAAGTATCAGCCGATCACCAGTCTCTCAAAATTAAGGAAATCTGCACCAGTAAATCAGCTGGCCGATAAATCGGTGCACCCCTACGTTTTTGCGTTTTTTTTTTTTTTTTTTTTTTTTTAGGCTTAAAATCTAAATATGGGTTTAATGAAGGTTTGTCTTAGTAACATTAACAAATGTTTGAATTTCAATTATGCTGGTATTTTATGAAAAAATGTAAAATATACACAGCTTGCCACCTAAATTTTTATCAAACTTTGTTTACCTCCTTCAGATTATGCCAATGATGCTCACTTTTTAAGTCATTTTCTGACAAATTCGGTTTTCTTTGTTCTATAGAAACGCTCAGTGTAGCAACTTGTGTTTCTACTTCTCTTAAGCTTTACCCTTCTTTACATTCTGCCATAAATCATAAATGATCATATTTAAAGGGAATTCCTCCCCTGAGAGAATCAAGTGATTCACTTTGCCGTCTGTATTCACCATCATTTCCAAAACTCTGTAAATTTGTCACGTTTCTATTTCGTTGTATCCTTTATATATCCTCCTTTCCGACTTTGAGTAAAGCAATATTCCTCGTATGTTTAGCCTTCTCCAAATGAATGCTTTTTAAAAGTTCCAATATGTATTTTGAATATTCCAGATGCGGGACATTTTGTGAATTTTTGATATACGTATGTGAATGATTATTCTTTTCACTGCCATGACAAAGATCTGTGATCTTCTCTGCTCTGCAGTTTGTATTGATCATGACAAATGAGCCACATTTTTTTTGTTCTCCTTTTATTTTATTTCTTTTTAAATAATCTTAGTTATTTTGTGCTTTTATTGCTCCTGCACAGTGTAAAATTTTATTGCTATATTATTACTGGTGTCGCCGAGTCGACTGCTTAGGAACAAAATGCAGATTTCATATGAAAACCTATAGCCTTGATAGCCTCTACAGAATTTTTATGCTAAAAAGAGAATGTACAGACAATCTTGTCACAATCAGAAGCTCTCAATAGTGCTGATCTCCAGTGGACATTTTCCTAAGACGTCATGGTTTTCCAGAATTTGCTTTTAGTTTTTTTTGTTTGTTTGAGATGTGCAGGTTGAACTAAGTGCGAGTGCATTGAGTGATAGAGCCCTGAGGTGACGCGCCACCACATGACGGGCCGGGGTCACACAAACACTCCAGACTGCACACACATACAAACTATTGTTTCCTATGATTTATGACAATCTTAAAGCATTGTCCTGCTGTTACGTTTTTTTTTTTTTGTTTTGTTTTTTTACAGAATTGTATGGATTTGTGCTTGCACTTTACAGTGCTTTTATTTTTGTAAAGATAAGGTCAGAAAGCTCTGAAGCGCAGTAGGGTCATAGTCTACAGTATTTCAATTCACCGTTAACTTCTTTCTTTTGTAAAGGGAGCACAGAGAAAGTTGAGGATTTTATTTAGTACAGTTGAAGTTCTTCCCCTAGCTCATCCTACTGTTCTTTGTCAAGATTGTGGAAATTAGGCGCCTAAAATAATTGCGTAAACTCATGGGAGTTGGCAGTCAGAAAAAAGATTTGAAGGACTTGACTATGTTTACACCATGGATTAGAAAAGTATTAAATGTTTCCAATTTAAAATAACTCTTCTATTAATACAGATGCTGCATTTTAGAAAGATGTTATTGTATTGGTATACAAGCTGAAAATCAGTGAAATACATTAAAACAGAACAAATTCTCAAAGTTTTTTTTTTTTTTTGTCCCAGAAGGAATATGCTGTTTTGTTTGATTTATACAGAATATATGATTATATGCCCTCAGATATTCAAAACTAAACTTTTTTTTTTTTTTTTTTTTTTGGTACTTAAAAGGAGTAATGCGTTGGGGTTGAATGAATATACATTTGTTTTCATTTAGTTTCCCTTCTTATAAATATCTCAGTAGAGATTTATCTTTTTTTATTTTTTTTCAAACATGAAATCTTCATGTGAGGAAAATGTAAAACCTGCAAGAGACAAACTTGTATTTATGCTATTGCTGCCTGTCACAGTTTGTTCTGCAGTGAGCCTAAGACGAAGGACCGGTGTACTCTTACAGAGTGATATTGTCTTTCTGATGGCTTATTGTAAGTGAATCACCTGAAATATTTTGAGTTTTTTTTTTTCTTCGTCTAGTTTTATTTCCAGTCTTTTTCTATATCAAACAAGTTTTATTTTATTACTGCATTTTGATGCTAAAGAGTCATAACAAAAAAGCTATTTTGAATCTGTTCATGATGGCTATTATGTAACTTGTCAATGTGACTCTTGGATGAAATTAAAGACAAAGTGTTAATATGCAGCTGTGTCTGTCATTATTAGAACATTATCTCTGCCTAAATAAATGCATGAAAGTGGTGTTCTATGTAAAGGTGCTGCACAGTCTAAGAATTAGGAGTGCAAACAAAACATTTACAAATATGCTAGCATAATTTATTAATTGAAAGTATTTTGTGATGTCTTTTTTTCTGTTTCATTCTATCAAGAAAAATCTGAAATGCTCATTTGAACCAATGTAGTTTAAGGAAAAGTAAAATACTCGACAGTTGTTTAATGTCTCCCTCTTGTGAGGACATAATGAACTGCTGTTCATTTTTGTTTTGAAGGCACTATCTTTATGCTATTGACTTAAGTTTTTCCCTTTCTTGAAGGTGTAAATAATGGAGGGACTTTCTAGACAATTCATCTACTTTAAAATCTGCTTTTTCACTTTTTACAACACACCCAGAGCCTTTGCACATTAAAACTGGATTACTTCAGTTGCCATGTTTTGCTGTTATTTTCCACTTTTACTATAAAATCCCAAATGAGGATTGTGGGGAAAAAAAAGAAAGATAATCATTGGGACGTTTGTTGTATTGCGACAAATGTTAAAATACAGGTACATCAAATATCTATTATGGGCTGTAGTGAGGCAGGAAAATAAACACAAGTATTGTTTTTCAGATGATTTTTATCAGAAAATTTGCAAATGTCTTTTTTAATTTTTTTTAATTCATTGCCTCCTTTCATCCCCCCCCCCCTTTTTTTGGTGATTTCTGAAGCAGAACTACTTTATTAGTCTGCATCCTTGTGCTTTTTTTTATTTTTTATGTTTTATTTCATGTTTAATGTTTGTCAGTAAGCAAAAATCTGATTTTGAGCATAAGGATTTTTAAATGAACCAAGGTTGTTTGACCTGTAAAGTGCTTTAGGATAATATTTGATATGAGTTCATGCAGTCTAAAACTGAATCGTGAAATGAGACCTGCAGTGTGTTTTTGCTGTATCTGACATGGTTGTCTGGGCTTGAGGAGCAACGTTTTAATAGTCTTAAATAAGTGGTAGCCATGAGATATGCACAATTGTCCTTGCTAATCTTTTGTTCCTTTTGTGTTCTTGGCTTGAGGAGCAACGTTTTAATAGTCTTAAATAAGTGGTAGCCATGAGATATGCACAATTGTCCTTGCTAATCTTTTGTTCCTTTTGTGTTCTTTTGTTGTAAGACCAGACACTAGTCAGAAAAAAGGAATGTTCTGGACTGTTTTTTGAAGCGGAACAAAAATATGAACAGGGAGAAAAAGAACATGAAGGGTGTGTCGCTGAAAGACAGAATGATTTAATCCATGTGTTTTCCTTTCATTCCTAGCTACGCATCCTCACCCGTCTCACCTTTCCACTTCATTCGTCTTCACCTCTTCTGCTCCCTCCTTGCTCTTGCTCTTCCCCTCTTTCTCGCTGGGTCTCAGCTGTTGCATTTATGAAAACAAGACACTCGATTATGTGCGACTTGTTGTTTGTCGAAGCTCCACTCGAAATCTCATATTTCCAGCACGACTTGCATTGACCCAACAATTTCTGCTATGAGGCCTGAGGATTGATTGATGGTTGCACTTTGAAGGTGCGCACATTGTGGAGGCAGCAGATTTAGGGATTAGTGGCCAATTGATCAACCTGATTGGCTTGCATACAAGAAACTGTCGTCGCGGATACGGCGGGTCGTAAATCTGTCCGTGGCGCGAGAGCTGATTGCGTTATTTGATGTCCTGATCCTGTTTTGGTTGAGCTGGAAACGGGAGAGGCCTGGATGTTGGGAATTATTGTGTTTAAGCCGCTGAACATGACACATAATGAGATTTATGGTCCTGCAAGGCATGTTGGTTGGTCACTGAGTTGGAGGAAGTGGAGACCAAGGCAAAAAGGGGAAATGGTTTTTATTGCAGGTGGCGTTATGTTGACAGTTACTTTTTCCGTTGCTTAAATGTGCAGAGTAAAATTTAAAAAAAAAAGCTCTTATTTGTTCTGAGTATTGAGATGATGAACTTCTTCAACACAAACCTTTTTGAAGACACAAGACCTCAGTGTGGTTAACACTACATTCAGCCATTCAAGAATATGAAATGAAATACAACTCAGAAAGTTATTTCAGTGATTTAATTTAAAGTGAAGCTTGAATTCATTATAGAAAATGAAAAGAGTCAAGATTTTATTTTATTTATTTTTTTTTTCCCGTTCATGTTAATAATTAGTTGAATTTCTCAGGAAATTATCTTATCATCTCACCTACATTTGTTGGGGCTGGTCCACACTCAGCTCAGCCATTTGTTCGTACTTCCATCTACTAACAAACTGTATTTGGCACCTGTCCACACAGCCAAAAGTGCCAATATAAGGTTTAGTTACCTTAATATAAATGTATCTGATTTGCTAGCAGACTCTAAACCCCTGCAAAGAGTACTGCCAACAGGAAGACAAGAAAAATCAGTCCAAGCAATGCGGACAGTCTCAATTCCCACAGTAGCTCGGAGAATGGAGTTTAAAATATTATTTTTGGTTTATAATTTACTGGGTGATTTGTCACCGAAACACATCAAACATTTCTTTCCATTCTATCAACCCTCCAGGCCACTCGTCCCTTCAAATCCAGCCTGCATTAACCAGAATCGAAACCAAACGTGGAGCAGCAGCATCCCGTTTTTATGCTCAACTACTCTGGGACAAACTTTTAATTTGATTCAAAAATACTTTTGAAAACTTCTAGAAAACTACAAAAATGCAGAAACACCGTTTGTTTATTTATAAAAGATTAAAAGAAATCTGGGCTGCTTCAGGATACCTGCTGTTTTTCAGCAGGTCCACGGACCTGAAGGACGTAAAAATACACAATTATCTGACATCACTTCAGTATATACTGTAAACATCAGGCATTAAATCAAGGCTACAACCCCATTTGTTTAGAGTTGCTTTCTATTCATAATAACTAGAACATCACAAAGTGTATACTGTCTTCCATTGTTTTCCCTTTATTTGCCACTGCAAAGTAATGTTTGTTTTTGCTCATTTGTTCTATTTTCCTCCTGATCATATGAAGCAATGTAAATGGCCTTAATGTCGAAAATGTGTTATGCATATAAAATTGCTTTGCCAAGCTTTTCTTACCTTTTATCTAACATTTCAACAGAATTTGGGGTTTTTATTAGTTGCGATACTCGTCAAAATGAAAAGAAACAGCACATATATCTGTGTGTGTGACAACTCTACGGAATAAGAGTTTCACTTAGTGAAACTAACTTCTTAACTCAATTAAGTTTTTGAAGGCATTTACATCAACTTGGCTCCTGTTGGCTTAAATCCCTTCCACTGTGAAACCAGGGGTGTGCCTTGAGTCAGAGGTGACTAAATCCCAGCACTGCTTCAAGCCCCCTGACTTGAGTTTTGCTCTTCCTCCCGTTAGGCCAAAAACGAATGAACCGCGATCCTCACGGACACTTGCGTCGAAGTCTTGCGTGAATGTCTGCACACAAGTCTTATAGCTTTTACCAGACGGCTGTACGTAACGCGGATAAGAGACGAGTAAACGCTCACATCAGGTAAGAAAATGCAGTGATGGGTGAGAGAGCAGCAGGAAACGAATGAAGCTCATGTGAGGGCAGAGGGAGGGAGGAGAGTGACGGTGATGGGGGAGTGTTGTTGATTGTTCCTCATATTTCAAGAGAGGTCCCGCAGACAGATCTCCATATAAGACCACAGGGCGCTCTGATCTCTGTGTCTTGCCACCAGAGACCAGGAGGGTGGGAGGTATTTCCACAGCTCATCAGATTGCCAGTTCCTGTCATTGTTTTTTTTTTTTTCTTTTTTTTTGTGTGTATATATATATATATATATATATATATATATATATATATATATATATATATATATATATATACATATATATATGTATATACATATATATATGTATATATATATATATTTTCTGTCTTAATCCTCTTCGCATTTCTTTCAGCCAATGTTGATTCATGTTTTTGCTTAAATTTTGAAATCCTTGGTCTAACTTATCTGAGAAGGTCTACACAAAGATGGTCACCATCATCAACCTGCACCAGACTGACTAGCATAAACACTGGATTTAAATCATCCAAGTTTGGCAACTGGTGGAGATTTTGTCATTTCTGAAGAAGGTAAGTGATTTTCTTAAGTGAAGTTATTTGTTTGAAAATGTGCTTTGTCTTTTGGTTATAACATGCAGCTGTAATCAACATAGTTTTGAAAGAAAAGTTCAGGTACGCCGCACTGTATTTTGCAATTTTGACAAATTCTAATTGATAAAACTTCAAGTAAAATCACATAGGGCATTTTAAAAAGCAGATTTCATTTTTGAAAACACTAGTTGAAAACATCTTGATGCCTGATTTATTCCTTTTTTTTTTTTTTTTACAACAAAAAAAACATACTGTATGTTGCCATATTTCTGGTAAACATCATGCTGAGAGACTGTGGTCCAGACCTGTGTACAAAATGGCCATCATGAAATGATAACCTTTTCAAACAGCTCCTCTATGTCCTCTTGTCACTCTCAGTGCAGACCCCTTCAGTGCATGTTGTTTCTCTCCATCCTCTATTCACATCATATGTTGGATTAGTGCTATGGATTTACCTACAGGTGACTTTAAATGTTGGGAATGTTACTAACATTCATATTTAGACGTGATGTTATCTCAAACCAGCGAAACGCTCATCTGTCAATTTCGTTTATTGTGACTTGACGGCAGCAGTGTGCTGCGTCTCAGGGGAAGCTGTCTAAGTTGGTATCATTAACCTGATTTCTTGTAAAAGGAATAATTAATCTCTTTTTTTTGTGTGTGTGCGTGTGTATTTTCTGTGTCATTCTGCGTTCAAGACTCATCAGCTACACCTATACTTCCTTTTGCTCTTCCTACTGGCCCCTCACAGCTGAAGTGATGTCCTCTCTTGCAGCATCAGAAAAATCCTCTCCGAACGCCATGGGTCCCAAAGAGGTAAGGACATAAGTGAGGGATAGTTTTAATAAGGGTAAATGAGAAATATTTTTTGAAAGTGCTGATATATTTTCAAAGATTTATTCATTAATTCCTGGTATTTAATTTAATTTTATTTTATTTTTAGTCTGTAACAATGTTTGTAAGATGCGGGTGAAATGACTAAAACCTTTGCCTGGTGCATGTGCTGGAGGTGAGAGGCACCATCTGTTATGCGTGGGAAATCCAGGGAGGAGATTGAAACTGGTTCAGCAAACGCAAACACATTTCCATGTGTCAGTGAACGTCTGCATAATCTAGACTCTCGTAGATCGACATTGAACATAGAGATGTTGCATTTGAAAAGTGCACACCAGGAAGAATGGGGGGAAATGTTTCAGAGCTGTTTCTTTGCTCACTTTTTGAAAAATCTACTTCATATTATTATTATTATTATTATTATTATTATTATTATTATTATTATTATTATGTAGTAAAATGTAAACTTATGACAAAGCCTGGTCCCTCAGGTGGAGCTGATCCTTGTAAAGGAGCAGAACGGGGTCCAGTTCACCTCCACCAACTTAGTAGCTCCGGCCCAGACTAATCCCTCTGGGGAGAAGGAAAGAGAGACCTGGGGGAAGAAAATTGACTTCCTCCTGTCTGTGATCGGATTTGCCGTGGATCTTGCGAACGTCTGGAGATTTCCCTACCTTTGCTACAAAAACGGAGGAGGTGAGGAGAAAAGGGCTAAAGGCTGCCTTTGGTGTTAGAGATGCAGAGTTGTATTATTTATTTTGCCTTGCACAAGTCCTATGGGTGTGTGTGTTTGTGTGTGTGTGTGTGTGTGTATATATATATATATATATATATATATATATATATATATATATATATATATATATATATTATCCAAGCGTTTGCCAAGATCAAACTAGGAGGAAAAGCAGCACAGCTGCTCTGCATAGATTAGCTCTAACAATCAGTGTCACTAATTATGGCTGTTTAACATAGAGCTGTCATTATGCTTAGAGGCTGTTCGTGGTGCTGTGGCTAAAAATGAAATGGTATTCTAGCCCTGTTTAGGGCTGACATATAGCATCTACCAAAGCCTACCTGCACATTGAGAAACATACTGTTATATTTGATTTGAACCAAACTGACCAAATAAGAAAAACACAAAACACTTTTTAAAAATAATATTCAGATTTTAAGCATTTAGTCCCATACTTTGGCTATGGGACATATGGCATTTTGCAGGCATCAGTTTACTGTCAACTAAATAGACAAAAAAAATACATTTTCTTATAAATTAGTACAAATCATGTATTCAAGTCTCAGCTATGTTGTATGTTGTCAAAATATGACATTTTTCTTTGTCATGTGTCATGATATTGATGTAATATTACCCTATTTGATAGAACCTTAATTGCAATATTTATGAGCTGCTGCAAAACAAATTGGTTGGGTTCATTTGAGTATAATAATACATTTCTGCAGTTGTAAGTTTTTGCACAATACCTTACACCAGATCATATTAGCATTTTTAATAGAGTATTTTTTCTAATACTCTATTTTGTGTCTACTAAGAAAATAGCCTAACATTACTTTAATGTTGTTGTTTTTTAAGCTTTTTGAGAGTTTGTGAGATTCTTGTGTGCTTTCTAAATTGTCAAGACACACATACATTTATTATACAAGCATCAGTTGAATAACAAACTTTATAAACTCTTTGTATTGTGATATATTTAGGTGCAGACAGCACTCTTTCATCACAGTGTTTGGATTTGATGTGTGTGTGTGAGATATAATTAGATGTCTTCAATGCCATTCCATGACTGTGCTTTGTTTATATAAGTAAATAAAGTAAATAAATGCACATTTATTTATTGTTTTATTCAGGAGCCTTCCTGGTCCCGTACCTGTTCTTTATGGTGATAGCAGGGATGCCTCTTTTCTACATGGAACTGGCTCTTGGGCAGTACAACAGAGAGGGAGCAGCAGGCGTCTGGAAGATTTGTCCCATCTTTAAAGGTAAGACGGAAACATCACCCTGTACATTTATTTGTCTCTCAGGCAAAGATGTACAAAAAAGATGTGTAAAAAGTCGTAAAATTGCAGTGACAAAAATTCCTGCAGTAAAAGCAACCTATAAAACATTCTCCACTTTTTCCTCCCAGAGTCAAACTTCATAGCTATTTTACAACCATC
>NW_015112751.1:419464-424230 GCF_001443285.1 Poecilia latipinna | reverse complement strand
ATCAAATAAGTAAAATCAATAAGCTAATCTATCTTTCCCTAATGCTGACACTGTAAACTAAAAAAGGGAAACTTTGAGAGAGATGGACAGAGGTTGGCATCTTGAACCCCAGAACTGGCCTGATGAAGGACGTGTTGCAGCAGCACAAGGCTCACAGCACTGATAGATGAGGGCAGCTGTCCCTGCAGGTCTGATGAGCTTTTGTCTCCGCTTCGATGGTGAGGTCACACAGGTCTTGGGTGCTGGCAGGAAAGAGTACTGACTTAGAGCGGCAGGTCTCGGGCCTCAGGATAACTTCCTCATGCGCGTAGCGGTCCTCAGCTTCTTGTCTTGCAGCTCTGTAGCTCCTTTCTCCTCGTCTCACGATCTTTCTGGTCCATCGAGATGTAGACGAGCTGGTCTCACGGAAGGAACACATCAGTTCTTCATCTTTGCCTTTGTCTTTATCTTCATCTTTGCCTTGGTCTTTGTCTTTATCTTTGTCTTTGGGGTCCCAAACCCAGCTGGTGAGAGGAGTGCAATTTGAAGCCACATGTTGCGGGGCTAACGGGTTGGTCCCCATGTGCAGAACAGTCTTTGGCTCTGTGGCTCCGGCTCTTCTTCAGCAGCCAAGATATAGAAAGGACTTCTATGTTTGGTCACTCTCCTCAGAATTAAATGGTCATTACTTTAACTTCAGATTAAAGTACCCAGACACCATGATGTCCTCAGCTGAACTATCATCCCCGTGTTAGTTTAATCTCTTCCAATGTTTTCTATTCAACACCTTGGTCTTAAAAGAGAAAATAAACACTCAATTTAAATTTCAAATCCTTTTCTAACTCTTGTTGGTGCAGGATCATTTGCACTTGGCACAATAAAAATGTTTGTGATTATGTTAGCTTTTCTTTTTTCTTCCTGCATGTCCATTTGCCTGCATTCCTGTTTGACAACCCCCCTCTTGAAATCTGCATGTTTAGCTTTCTGTGTGTCTGCCCACATGCCTGCCTGTCCACATGCCAGTCTCTTTTGTCCGCCTGTCTCCTCGTTGAGCAGCGACAGGCATTATTTATCCCCCAGAACATCAGGTTCTGTTGCCACTCAGATGGAAAGCAAATGAAAATTGGGCTTTTAGACTCCTTCCATGATTGTCCAATTGGGGTGATGCTGGCTGACACGCTCTCTCTCCCTGAGTACCTTTCGACACATCGTTGAGCAAAGCGCAGTTTTAGGAGAATGCCAATTCAAACACACACTAATGGAGACGCAAGCATTTGGACTTGTTTTTTTGTTTTTGATCCCAGTCATAGGTTGAAAGAAAAAAATAAAGATGTTTGTGGTTTTGTGCTCTTTATAACCCTTTATCTTTGTTCAGTCTCTTGTGGTCTCATTCTTATTCATTTTCAGGAAGTTTTCTTTTGTAATTTGAAGAAAATGATTTAAATTTATGTTTCAGTTCCTTGCTTTGTATTCGGATGTGCTCGGCGGAGCATTTGTCGCTTCACAGTGTTCGGTTTTCTGTCTCGTATTACTAAATGTTTCCCGCAGTGTGCACGCTTCTATCTACAGTATGTCTGTCTAAGAGTGTGGGCCCCCTGTCAGGGAGCACACTGTGTATGTTGACGTTCTAATAACACGCTTCTCTCGCTGCAGGGGGATAACAGTAATTATTCAAATGCACGTACGCATGCCCGTATTGACAGTAATTATTCTGATCAGCAAGCTGGTTTCCTCTCAGGATCAATGCGTTTGAAGAAAAGAAGCGAAAACCGGTGATTGAGAGATAGCACGGCATCACGCGGTGCTAATAAGAGGGTTCGCTCTGTGGACAAATATCACATCCACGTTACAAAGATATCAATAAACTCCAGTTGTGGTCAGGCTTCTTAGCAAAGGTCAACAATTAACTGCAGCCTTAGAAGACTGGACACTGCTTCAGATTTAGGAAAAGGGCAGATGTGCTGATAATTAAGGCATAAAGCGTTTGAATTTAAAAGTTCAGTTTTTGGTTGTTGTTGTTGTAGACCGCAGGCATATTTAAGAGATGAATATATGCTCAGAAATATTTTAAAATATACAAAACATTTATTAATTTTGTAGAATAAATTTCAAGAAAGCTTACTACTACCTGCATGTCTAAAATAAACTTCATAGGAACATTTAAGAACTTATATTCCTACTGTGAGATCTTTAAAGAGAGAATTAGTTAAACTGATCAGAGTAAAGGGGCTCAATATAAATAACAATGTTGTAAAACTTTAACTAATCCCAAATTGGATTACATTTTGTTAGCTAGCCATGAGAGGTTGAGCGGATAAAGTCTTTCTTCTGCCTACATCTCCCAGAATGCTATGCTGTTCTGGATTGTAATAAAGTGAATATTGTATATATTGGACATTCTATCAGATGTATTATCTATTGATATTGGTCAAGCGTTTATTGTAATATGTTTTTAAATGTATATTCATTTGTTGTCTAACCATACTCTACATAATGAGTGTAATGTCTACCATTCTGCCCCCTGCAGGTGTTGGCTTCACAGTGATTCTCATTTCCCTTTATGTTGGTTTCTACTATAATGTCATCATCTCCTGGGCGCTGTTTTACCTCTTCTCCTCATTCACCCACGAGCTCCCATGGGTCCACTGCAACAACACCTGGAACAGCCCAAACTGCTCAGACTGGGCCGACAACAGCTCCATCGGTGACATTTACAAAGCCACGCCTGCTCAGGAGTACTTTGAGTAAGCTTAGTTGACCTGCTCATCTAATTTGCTGGATTCAAACATATTTTTCCTCCCTTAAACCTAACTAAACTTAAGGGTTTACTGACAGTCAGCATCTGCGATGGATTGGCGACCCTGTCCAGGGTGTCCGCCTCTTGCCTCGTAAGGATAAGCATGTTGGACAATGGATGGACGATAGTTAGCGTACTCGGAGGACAACGTCATGTGCTATATCATGTACTGATATTACCTCCTTCATTATAAAGCTAAGCAGGTGTCCTTTGTTTCAGCTTGTTGGATAATGGAATGGATGGACAATAGTCAGTATAACCACAGGACAACGTTACATATGATATCCTGAAGTTTTATTTAGCGGATATTACCTCCTTCATTATAAAGCTGAGCAGGTGTCCTCTGTTTCAGCTTGCAGGGGGTCGTTCTGTTGTGACAGGCAAAGCTCTTCATCCCTGATAGCTGTGTGTGAAGTGGCAGTGTGCTATTTTCACTGAGCCACCTGCAAACAATTTGACCACAACCGCTCAAAAAATGGTATTGGTCTCTCTTTTAACATTTGCGTTGATTGAAGGCTTAAACCGAAGTATAAAAAAATACTATCTCAAAATGCATATTTTCAGGTGATGTGTGTAATACAGTAGTGTACAATCAAGTGTGAATGTACACCATAAAATCTGTTAATTTTATGAGTAATCCATTGATGTTTCAGCATGCATTTTTTATAAAATGCCTGATTTTTCTTTTTTTTTTAACAACTGTTAAAAACTCTTATTTGTGCAGATCCATGCCATCTGCACAAATATACTATAGTCTTATGTGATCTATTGTTCAGCAATGAACCTCACTTAGTGAGCCATCAAATCCAGACATTGGTTTCTTTAGATATTGGTATTCCGCAGTGTTCCACTGAATTTCTCTCAGCACCTGTTGTCAGAAAATAAATTCTCTGCGGAGTTCTCAACACATTCAAAAATTTACTCAAAGTCTAAATTTAATTAAACGTGACTTTGTTAGAAAACAACAATATTTTACTTGTGTCTTGTCTGACCCTCATTTAGTCTCCAAAGTAGTCAAATGTCGTATTGGTTGGTGGATGGTGGTAATTTCCGATGGTGGTAATTTCCAGTACTTTGATTGCTGCTTAACATTTTAGTAAAAAAAAAAAAAATCAGGTTATATGTTGGGTAGCTGCCTTTCACATTTGTCACCTTAGAAGAAAGGTGACAAATGCCTCTAAATCGAAGAAACTTCTTCGATTTAGAGGCTTTTTAGGATTTCTGCATTTGGCACAGTGGAAAAACATGATATAGAGCTGGTGACTGTGGGAGTGGTCGTGTTCCTAAACTGGATGTTCCGTTTCCCAGACGAGCGGTCCTCCATATTCAAGACAGCAATGGTATTGATGATCTTGGACGTCCACGCTGGCAGTTGACTTCCTGTCTGGCTGTTGTGATCATTCTGCTCTACTTTAGTCTCTGGAAGGGAGTCAAGACCTCAGGCAAGGTACGACATATGGCACACATTGGTAAAACAAAAGAAACATGGAAATGTTTCCAACCATCTCGAGTCTGGAGTTCATAAAATTGTGAAGCTAAGGACCTAAAAGCTTTATTACTCTTGTGTGCCAGCTTTTATTTGCTCTGTCTGTAAAGGTTTGGGTTATCCGCAAGTGATGAGCATGTATGCCATGTGGCTCTTTAAGGTTGTGTGGATCACAGCCACCATGCCCTATGTGGTCCTGACTGTGCTGCTGCTCCGTGGAGTAACTCTGCCTGGAGCCATCGATGGCATTAAAGCATACCTCTCTGTCGACTTCCTGAGACTCTGCGATGCCAAGGTGAGTCCAGACAGATCAGCAGACGGATACGAGAGAGATTAGAAGGGGAAGCTTCGTGGGGAGGACAGTGGTGGCTGAGAGCTCCACTGAAGGAATGCTTTGACATTTTCATGTTTTGTCTGTTTATTTATTTTTTTTCTCCAGCAAAACCTACAACTTGACAAGAAATCTGAAATCTGAGAAAGTACTACATGTTCTATAAACACCAG
>NW_015112751.1:405082-414592 GCF_001443285.1 Poecilia latipinna | reverse complement strand
ACTGTACTTAAGTACAGTAACGAAGTACTGTACCAACTCACGCTTGGTACAGATGGGTAAAACACTTGAAAGCTATTTAAGCTATTTTGCACAAACAATCACAGAAAATCTTAGAAAAGTCAAACCATTTTTTGTGAAAATTTATTGGGGTGGGGATTGGGTCGATAAAGTCCCAATTGCCCCATGTAAAAGTTTTATACTTTTTATTCTTTATGTTGGTGAGAGTGTCTAGAAACTTCTAATTACTAGTTAGAGTCGGTGGCATCAGGAATCCTATAAAGCCAACTCTTAAAATCTGGTGACCTCTGCTAGACGAGTGAAAATTGGTAGCTATAGTCATCTGGATCCCCATACCTTCATACTATAGTAAAGAAAGAAACAGTGGAAGGATAAATAGTCTAAGGTCAATCTTTCCTCATGCTTTATGCCCCAAAAGCCACAGGCAGCATTAGAATGAACAAAGTACTGGCAGCAGTGGTGCAAATAATAGCATCACCAGTGACTTGGATCAAAACGGTTATTTATTTACATGGAATCCCCCTCCCACTTAAAAATGGGCTTAAAGATTGATATTTCTCATTTTTTTAGTGTGAGATTTTCTTCCCTTAATTAAAAATTCACTTATTTTATGACTTTTTACACAACTTTTCAGAGGTGGACTCGATTAGGTTACCTTATGCACTGCATTATAGAAAGTAGGCCTACAGACTAATTGTTGTAGCTGTTTGAAATTACTTAACGTGAAAGATGATGTTCAGTGGTAACAGATGCGAGGCACAGAGTGTTTTACAACAATCAGACAATAATTCTAACTCTATGTTAGTGTTGGTACATATATTGTCTTGCAATGACAAACTTCCTGCTATACATTCGTGTCTGTCCTTGCCTGCTGTGAACCAATCCGAGAATTAAACTAAGCATTCTATTGACTCACACAGGCAACCAATGAATGCCTTAACATCATTACTATATTTGTATTATTTTCACTTTAAAGGACTGGCTATTCACTAATTTTAGGTGTCATGGAGCTTAAAAAGCAAACATGCAAGACCAAGATTGAGGAACCTTGATGGAGGGACACCGAGAAATTTATGGGAGCAATTGGCGAATTAGATTAAATAGATGCATGGAGCAGCAATTTGCAAAATTACCCCCTGTATTCACATGTGTCTTTCATCTACTGCCGTTGAATGAGTTTCCTGCAATTATCTCAAATAATGGCTTTTTTCCTCTCCTGCACCTTTTGTTTGCCGCTTCATACGAGTGCGCTTGTTCTTTCGCTCCCCAGGTCTGGATTGAGGCTGCAACACAGATCTGTTTCTCACTGGGTGTGGGGTTTGGTGTGCTAATTGCATTTTCCAGCTACAACAAATTCAGCAACAACTGTTACAGGTACACACACACACACACACACACGCAAGCAGTGGTAGGCAGGTGGGGGTTCATCAAGGCAGACAGGGGTGGAGAACTTGCCATGCGGTTCAAGCATGCTCGCTGCACAAGTAGGTAAAATAGAATCTCCTTTGAAGCTACAAAAAAGGAATGTAGCTACAAAGTATTAAATTCTTGGAAAATCCGAAAGCAACCAGAAGAAACGTTTTCATGTCCGCTTTTACTTTTTTTATGAGAGCTGACAGACAACACAGTCCAGCTTTAGTATTTGATTACACCAAAGAGCTAAAGATACAGCAAATTGTACATGAATTTTATTCAGAATAATTTTTGAGAATCTTTCTATTAATTTATATTCTCTTACCTTTTTCTAGACTTTACAAAAACAACAAAATGGTAGCTTGTCATCTACCAACTTAACAGAATGACTAGAAAAACAATCAATTTTCTTTTTCTGAATCATTTCTTCAGTTTCATTTTTTAAAAGGCATACGCAAAAGGAAATTCCCTGGACCCACCGCTGGCATTTTCTTTAATAGATATGATCAATTTGGTTGGATGTCACTGCGCTCTGGCTAAAAAAAACAGTTTTTATACCGTCATCCTGTCATTTTCTGTCTTGTTTCATCCAGGGATGCTATCATAACCAGCTCCATCAACTCTTTGACAAGTTTCTTCTCTGGATTCGTTGTCTTCTCCTTTCTTGGGTACATGTCCCACAAACACAACGTGGCTCTAGATAAAGTCGCTAGAGATGGTATGTTATTTTAATGACCTTAACCTTTTAGTTCAATATGCTAATATGATTAGAACACGGAGTCTTTCTTCTGATTTTATAATTTCCAAAAGTGGATAATCTGATTTAGTTTTTTGGGTTATCGTTACTGAATCATGTTTGACTTGGACATGTTGTCCTGCTGAAATAGGCCACTGCCATGAAGGCATATTATTTCCATCTTGACTATGTTATGGCTGTGTATCCCCATATGCAAGAAAAGCTATGATTTATTGTTTTGTTATTTTCACACCTTTCTATTAGACCAAACATTCCCCTTTCCAGCTACTTAAGCTTCACTTGGCGGTTCACTACAGTCTCTCCCTTGTGCTTTTGAAATAAATTGATCACTGTGTAAAACTGAATATCTCCAAAAAAGCTGCACTTTTGGTTATGCTGTGGTCCAGTTGCCTGGTCATCACTTTTTGCCTCTTGTCGAACTACATTAAATCTTCATGGTTGTCCTTTTTCAAATGTGAATATGTATTTATTGTCTTTCACTTGTTGCTTGTACGTGTGCAATAAAAACATAATCATTGGTCTTCCTTCATCTGTCAGTGGTCACAATGCTTTAACATTATGCTCGGTCATTGTATGTGATGTTCTTCTGTTCACTTTTTTGATTTTTCTCTTCGTCAGGTGCTGGTTTAGTGTTTGTAATTTACCCAGAAGCCATTGCAACATTACCTGGGTCATCAGTGTGGGCGGTGATTTTTTTCATTATGCTGCTGACCCTTGGTCTTGACAGTGCAGTGAGTATGCATCCACACACACACAGACACACATGCATGCACACACACACATCTCTTATTTCCCTTCGTCATTTGGGACTAGCACTGTTGACAATTCACTGTGATATCACGTTGCCAACATTGGTCGTAATTCATTTGCATATTGGTTGGAGATTTGACAATGAGAATTTTGGACCCGATTTCTTAATGCCTTTTAAAAAAATTTCTTCAAATTTCCAACCAATATGCAAATGAATTACAACCAATGTTGGCAATGTGATATAGAAAACACGAGTTCCAGTTTAATAGCTTCTTGAAACATATAACTATATATAATATAATATATAACTTTGAAAATGAGAATCAACATTGCAGAGTGTTTTTCTTTAACATGAATTGGTAATGTTATATCATAATATTATATTGTAATATTATATTCAGAATTTAGGAACATATCATATTTTTAAGTTTCTGTGCAGCTGCACACTGATCAGAGCCAATCCACCTTAATATCACCTAAGCTAATTTTTCATTCCTAAAAATCCTCACTCTACAACAAAGTAAAAATGACCATTTTTGATATTTTCCAATCTTTGTTTGGCTCTTAACATTCATGCAAACACCTGCTGCCTGATTCTCTCTCACTTTGTGTTTTCTTCTGATTCCTCTGTAGATGGGTGGGATGGAGTCTGTGATCACTGGGCTGATTGATGAATTCAAATTCCTTCACAAACACAGAGAGCTGTTCACCCTGTTTATCGTTGTTTCAACATTTCTCATATCCCTCTTCTGTGTCACAAATGTGAGTTTCTTACCAGGAAGACTTTTTGCATGGCACACTTGTTTGCTTGGTGGTAAATATTCACCTCTGCAATGCTTAAACTCTTAATTACAATCAGTGTCCCCCCCAAAAAAAGCTTTTAGCTTTTTGCTTTTTTTAAAAAAAAAAAAAAAAAATGTTTCACAATGCCAAATAAAACCTATGTGGATTTAATTGTGTTTCTTTTTTTTTCCCCTTTCAGGGAGGGATGTATGTGTTTACTCTCCTGGATCACTTTGCGGCCGGAACATCGATTCTCTTTGGAGTGCTTATTGAAGCCATCGGCATCGCCTGGTTCTACGGTGAGAAAGATGAGCTAAAGTAACAAGGAGAGACGCCACTCCATTCATTTTTTTCATGACCAGCAAAGCTGATGCTTTATTAAAGGTCTGAGGAGAAATTGCTTGGTCTGGGTGTTGTGTGCCCCAATACAACATGCCTTTTATTAGATATAAAACAGCTTCAGGTAGAAGGTCATAAGCATCGGTCTCTTCAGTTCTGTCCCCGCGCTGTGCATATTGTTGGGAAACTGTTTGTGTGGTGCTTATGAAATGAACAGATGGAGAGAGAGTCTGACCTGTGACTGTGTTACCTCTCAGCTCACACAAGGTGGTGAGTCAACAAACAATAAAAATCATTGCTCAGGAACAGGCGCTTCCTTTTTCAGTCACCTGCCATAGTCGCCTTAGTCATTGCGGCTGTGGCTGAGATTTGTCTGGTCACTTATTAGACAAAGATTCCTGCGGCATTTCATCCGAGTCTTGCCAGCAACATTTTGAAGAAATTATTCCCCAATAAATTCTGACATAAAATTAATGACATCTTTATTCTGGTCGATGCTGTGGCACCGTTGTTAGCTCAGCTGCATTATACACATTTGTTGTTCAAATAATTTCCAGGGTATTTTTGTGACATTTGCATGTTCTTCCTTTGCTTTTATGGGTTCTACCAGCAGACAGATTTTCCGCTCATTCTAAAAATATTTATTTTCTTACTGCAACTTCTCACTTTAAATTGCCTTGGTTGAATGGATATTAATTTGAAATTTGTCTGTGATGTCGTTATGAGTACATTTTGTTTCTTTCAAAAATATAGTTCAGTGGCAGTATGGTTTGGATTTATGGAGTTCATTGTATCATGATACGCACACTCACATTTTATATTAAATTGTACCACTTCTTACTTCTAAGGACAATTTTAAGAAACCAAATGAAGGCAAAGATAACAGCCATGATGTTTAGCTTTTTTTCCAAAAACTTTTTAAAATCTACAAAAAGATATATATTTACATTATTTTTTTTTCTTTCCCTAAAGGTCTCAAATATTTCTTTTTCTTTCATTTTTTTTTAAAATTTGTTTTCTGTAAATTAAAAAAAAGTAAAAAATGAACAACCAGAAAGTATTGCAAAAAATGTGAACTAATAAGATAAAGATCTGGCAGAACTACTGACGTGAGCCGACTTTCCTCCCCGGTGGCTTCTAACCTAGAAAGTGGAGGGGTGAATAAAGACCTGAGTAGTACAAAGGCCCCAGGCAAAGGGGGTCAGCATATTACCCCAGTTTGCTGGATCTTGACCTTGGCAAGCCCAATAAATCACGCCCGAGGCCTCAACGGGCTTTTGCTGGTCTTTTTTTTTTATATCCTTATAACTACTGACAGAAACCCTTGACCCTCTGGCTACTGTGGTCTTTCATTCTGCTATCCACTACTTCAGAACTATTTGTTGAACTGAATACCTGGTCGTCAGACTGGATATATTGTTCTACACTGAGGAATGTTAGGCAACACAAAGAAAAAAAAGAAATGAGTGAAGGGAATTTGTTTGCCTTTGCACAATTACTTTAAGCATTGCTCAGTTAGTGTTCTCCTATAACTCTTATGCCAAATGTAATACTGGGAGTTTTCATTATATATTTTTTTTTGTTTGTTTGTTTTGCACTATTCTCCTAAATGCAAAATGTTTGTAACCCATCGATCCAACAAAAATTAAATAAGTCACAATCTTACATTTACACAGATTATCATGTTTAAAATCTATATTTACATGTTGATATGTGAATCCACCTTGGCATGCAGCAGCACCAGCTTCTCAAGTCGTTGATGATTTTGAGGTTATTGAGTAATCCATTTGGTGTGGTTTGTTTTCTTCTGTTTTGTGGACAATGCTATTATGCTCCTGCATAAATTTGTTCCTCCCACCTCGTTTAACCCGCAGCCGTGTCTCTCTCCAAGTTCCACCCAAAAGTTTGCATCTTTGTGTGTTTTAGGAGTGGATCGTTTCAGTGATGACATTAAGGAGATGATTGGTCACAGACCAGGAAGGTACTGGAGACTGTGCTGGAAGTTTGTTAGCCCTTGCTTCCTCTTGGTGAGTCCTACCCACTGTAGACTTGTGATTTATAGCATAAACATGGATGAAGCTTACCTCAAATTCTACTGGCTTGTACAAAGACATGCATGCAAACTTGTGTTTCTGTTTTTGACCACCAGTGGTAATTAGGCCTTTGGTAAATGCTGTTTTTGGAAAGATTCTCCAAAGTCTGGATTTTGTGTTTACACTTTTCTCCTCTTATAGTTTATGGTCGTGGTTAGCTTCGCTACGTTCAACCCTCCAAATTACGGCTCCTACATGTTTCCTCAATGGGCTAATCTGCTAGGGTGGTGCCTGGCCATGTCATCAATGACCATGGTTCCACTGTATGCCATCTACAAGCTCTGCACACTTCCAGGAAGGTTTTGCGATGTAAGTCTCCATAATCAACCTTATACAAAGCAAGCAAAATATTATTATTATTATTTTTTTTTATATCTTTTGCTTGCTTTGGTACTGTAATACGTTTTTGTTTGTGAGGCTTACTGGCTTAAGAACAGGTACTAATCAGTCTTCCCTAACAGCGCCTTGCTTATGCCATCACCCCAGAGACAGAGCATCACCTGGTAGACAACGGAGAGGTTCGGCAGTTCACTGTGAGTGTAACCTTGATCCTACTTTTTTTTTTTTTTTTTAGCATATAGTTAGATCTCCAAAATGTATCTTTTGTACTTCTCTGGTCATAAGCTAGTTTGCTGTTAGATTTATGTCACGATTGCAGCATTTTAAGGGCATGTTGCACTTTTTTCCCTCTCCACAGCTGCATCACTGGTTGGTCGTTTGAGAGCTGCAGAAAGAGAAATGGAAGGATTGAAATAGAAAGAATGTCAGAGTGGATGCTGGATGCATGCAAAAATAGAAGCCTAAAGAGCTAAAGAGTGAAGACAGCCATGTAAACTGATCACAGGGATTAAGATGCAGAGCTTAAAAGTGCCAAGAAAAAAAAATAAATAAAAAATAAAAAATAGAGAAATACAAAAAAAAATAAAAAATCCACATAAATTGTAGTGTTGTTACATTTTAATAGTGGGTGTGTAAAACTGTGCATTGGCCCCTATCTACTGTTTCTCCGCAAGCTCGTGAATGGGATTCAGTAAAATAGTTCATTTGATGTTCAGCCTGCTATTTCCGTAAAATGCAAAAAGCCCATGAATGAATAGCATGGAAGTCTTAGCCTGCTGGATATTAGTGTGATGAATCCTCCTCGTGTTTTATAATGGTAGAAAATTGCTACTGCTGGTGAATGAACACAGAAAGATATTGTGAACATTATATGACGTCTTTAGTGGCACAATTTAGGATACAATATTTTAAAATTGATAATGCTGTAGAGGTGCTACACAAAGCATTAATTCTCTCAAAACAAAGTGCATTTTATTTTTGATTATTCCCCTTGCTGATCGAGATTTAGGACTAAAGTCATTGATCTGAAGAATTCCAACTTATTCTATGTTCCTGTCAGGACTATGTAGTTATTAATTGTAATTTAAAGACTGTTATGATTGCTACAGCCTTGCAGAATTTAACTTGCTTACATCAGAATCGCTTTCTTACATACAGTGCTTTATTTTTTTCAAACACTTATTTTCAACCATTTTCAGTCAATATTGTTTTAGGTGACGGAAAACCCAAATTATGCTACAGCAACTGCTACTTTTTTCTAAGTTTTTTTTTTTTTTTTTTTAAACATTATTTTAAAATATACAGATGGACTTATTGAAAATGTTATAAAAGAAAGCCCAAAGCCCCCAAAAGGTCACTTTTAATTACATCCAATTAATTTTTACTTGCCTGACAATGAAGTTACCATTTTATTTGAATTGTAAAGAAAGACTCATACAGTATCCATGCTGTACGAGGCTTCGCTATAGGTTCTTCTTCCTCTTTTTAACAACAGGGAGTGTCTTTACATCTGGTTGTTTCAGAATTGAAAAGCTTTTCATTGCATCGAACGTCGAACGTCATACTCAAAAGTTTTAAGAAAAAGCCAAAATCAAAATAAAGTGTATCGATGAGATCTTTTTTGAGTTTTTCAGAATCTCTTTTCTGTTTTGTCCTCATTTGTTTGTTAATAAGTCACCGGACAACCAACATTTGACATCCATGTAGTGACCACAGAGGTTGATTACAAAGAAGTTAGCAAAAAATATATTTATTGCTGTGTGTCATCAGCATAGCAGTGGTAAGATATTTGTGCTGTCTAGGGACAGATCCTTCCAGAACACAATGAGCAATGCCAACTCTACCAGCTTAAAAATGACCAACGAAACAGAAAACTAGTAAGATAATTAAATCCTTACCAGAGATGTCGCCTCGCTCACCCAACTGGCCACACCCACTTTGACCTTTTGAGGGCTCTCTACTCACAGATTATTAATCCTTGATCAACCAAAGAACAGATATTGCTTCCTTAAATGAGATTATTTTTTACTAAGAGATTTTCCTCGAAGAGTCAACTGTTACCAAATCGCTGCCACTAAATTTGTGTTTGTCCTCCGAGGGCATTATGTGAGAGTTTTGACGGTCACTTTTCCTTTGAAAGGCATTTAGCTTTAATTTTACAGTTTACACGAGGCTATTCTGTATTCTAAGACTGTTTTCAAAAGTGTTTTTTTTTTAATGAAACTGCAAATTATCACTGTATCATATAATAAATGAAATTGTTCAAAAGAATATATATGTTTAAGCAAAGTAAATGTAAAGCTTAGAGACTTGCACTGTACTATAAGACAGTGACAAAGAAGACAAATATACATATATATATATATATATATATATATATATATATATATATATATATATATATATATATATATATAATACATATTCAGAAAATAGATATTAAAGAGAAATATATAAAAATCCATATTTGTTTTTCTTTTTGACTTATTTTGAGTTACATTAGAAACCCTTCCCCAATAGGTGAGCAATCATTTGATTTTCCCATTTACGATACATGTGACACACTGAAGGGTTATTTTTGTCCCAAGTTGTATGCATGTGCTGCTGTACTGTGATGTTTCTGACTGTATGATTTTGTTTTGTACTGTCAAATTGAAGTATAACAATAAAATTATTACTTTAAAACATAACGTTGATGCCTTCACTTGATTGTTTGAATAAAATGTGTAGTCTTTGTGACCTATGTATGTCACATTCTAGTGGCTTCCTAAAAGTTTATAAAGATGCTCATGTAAACAAAGCCTGATTGCAGTGAAATAATTCATTACACCAGCTTATAGAATACAGTGAGTATATGGTTTAGGATCATTGATTCATGCTGAAACTGTCTCTAGCTCTTTGAATTGAAACATTGATCAGGCGTGTCTGATCAATGATATTTCCTTTTTTTTTTTTTTTTTTTTTTTTTGTCTTACCGTTTTTAGTTGGTTTAAAAAATTTTAATAAATTAATATTTTA
>NW_015112751.1:397732-401921 GCF_001443285.1 Poecilia latipinna | reverse complement strand
TTAGGCGGGGTGTTTTAATAATATTTTTTTTTTTTTTTTTTTTTTTTTTTTTAGGTCTGACAGTCTTCAGTTGGATTAAAAAATATCAATCAATTAGCATTTCAATTTTTTCTAAGCATGACCAAGAGTCTTCAATGTTCATTACAGTGGTATGAAGCGCACACACTCAAAATTCTTAGCCAGGAATGGATTCCTAGCAGATAATATTTAAGATAATTACTGTCTACAATAGACTGAGAAGATTCAATTTCTGCTGACGATCAGCCAGCCACGGTATGTGTACAAGCCTTGCATCAAATTAGCAAACACAAACCATATATATATATATAATATGAAATTTTTGCTCAGATTACAAACTCCTTTCTTCTGAAAGTAGCTTGTAATCTATATGCATGTCTGGTTGTCAGCAAAATCAAAACCCTCTGCTACAATTTACAACAAGCAGACAGATGTACACAGCCTCTTTAAAAGTGTACTGGTACTTTTCTCAGTAAAAAATATTTTGATCAAATATTTACATTCATGTCATCACTGCCTGTCGTCTTTGTCTTCCATAGCAATAATTCACTGTGACCTGTTTGTTTCTTGATTGTGCAACCTGCACAATCAAATCTGTTGAAAGTAGGTTTGGTTTTAGTCGACAGAGTAACATCTGCCATGCTATAGTACACTTTCTGTATGATGTAGGAGGATGTGCTCAATAGGACGTGTGTGACTCGACCTTGGCTCTGTTTGTTGACAATGTTAAAACACAGTGAGAATTGCACAGTGAGTTGCTGTGAGGATTTTCCAAATGTTGTCAGCCCAGAGCAATTGCAAGGCAATTTAGCCCCATCCAAGGATATGGTTTAAAAGGTGCCATTATCGCACCCAATAAACAAAACGATTATGTATAATTTCATGTCTTGCCACTGATGTTGAAACTGAAAATATACGCACAAGGAGTGGCAGGAGGAAACGCAACTTTGTTTGCAGTTGCTGCGTAGGTTATTCTTTTTGTCTTGAGACTGTGTCAAAGAGGATAGACACTTTCAGCAACCAGCAAATTGGGGCACATTGTTACCAAATAAATATTAGCAATTATAGATGACAGGATTTTGAAACGGCTAAAATCTAGTCATTGGACTGCTGTTTGCACTAAACTGTATATGGTTTGTAATTGAGAGAGCAGTGATCAATTAATACATTAATTTACTTATTTATTTGTTTTAGTGCTTCACAAAACACACTATAAAGTGGTAAAATGAGACCTCAAACATAGCTTCCGTATGCTTACTTTATCTTCTACTTTGTGTACACCTCCCTCTACTGGCCAAATAGATATTACTTTGTTCAAAGTCAGAACTTTGAATAGATTATGCCTTTAAACACTTCGGGAATGCCCCAGTTTCTCATGTCACGGCTTTATAAGCATATGATTGCACAAACCTAAATCAGCTACATAATTTCTCTCAGGACGAGTGGGACAAAATTCCAGCGAGTTACCGAGAGGAGGAAAACACACTCATAAAATCTGATAAAAGACATGTTGCTTAACAGGCCATTGTCCCAAATACTAAGGAAAGGTATGTAGATTTTTGACTATTTGCATTAAAAAGGTTCTGTGATCACGGCCTAATATCTTAATTTTTGTGAGTGCTTCATCCCTTTGAGAGATTTTTTAATTTTTTTTTCAGTCAGATAAATCTCTTTATCTATTTGGCAGCTATTTAGAAAAAGCTGCCTAATAATGATGCAGACCTTGATATAGCGTGTTGACCTCCTTAAGCCTCACCATCCCTCATTACACAGATACACAATATGTGCTTAAATCCATTAAGCATTCAAGTTTATCCAGCTTAGAGTTAGAAAATAATATGCCCAAGAATAAGGATGTGGTTAAAATACCCACTTGTCTAATAATTATACACACGGTATACCTACGACTTTCACTAGACGTAGCATGCATGGCAGTCATATTGCACTTGGTGAGCTCCGACTTTCGCAGTCAGATTTCTGACTGCAGAGGTCGCTTTGTTGTTTTTCTGGCTCAGGGTTACAGAAGATCTGACTTCAGAGTGTAAATACAGTGCACCATAACAATTCTTCATATTATCTCATTATGTGCATTTCATCTGGTCAATTCTTGGAGGCTGAAAAAAAAACAATCCTCATAACTCACTCTGTTGTGTTAAAATGGACCTGGTGACGGATTGATATGTCACTTTCAAAGTGTTATTTATTTATTTTTCTCAATACAGCAGTTTTTAGGTCACTATTATCCATGCAAAAATATCAATGTGAGACCTTTGGATAAAACCAACAACCAAGGCATGTAATGTCCCTTATACATTTCACTGACTTTTGAAGGCCTCCATATTCCTTTTGACAGCGAGGAGAAGCCAAAGGACACAGTGTTCTTCCTGTTGTTGCGCAACACAATTAAAGTTCACAAAACAAACATGTTTTGTGTCCCACTTTCAGGATGTCACTGGGAACCCTCTGGTTCCAGGTCCCTTGGTGTCCAATTATCTTCTCGCATGGCTGCAAGGGACATACTCAGGTCTTGCACATCCGCTTGCATCGTTGTCCCAGATCATCTCTCTTACCCCACCGACTGCACCTTTTATTATTTACAGGAGCGCATTGTCACCAATGTTGAATAGTTGAGTCTTTTGCCCATTGGTTCATAATTGGCCACTTGATGATAAGAAAGTCCCATCCAATCTGTGACAGAACAACGTGTTCCCGAAGACATGTCCCAACAGATGAGTTCCCAAGACACCTGGGTCACAGAGCGGAGGAAACTGCAGCAGGACACCGGCTGTACAACCACCTGTAGCGCAGCACGGAGAATCGGTCCTCTTGCAGTGTACAAGAAGCCGTGAAATTTGTGGACTTTTGCTATTTTCAACTTTGAAGCAATATTCCGAACGCTTGACGTTACTTTTAAAGAACTAAACTCTCCCTGACTGACCTTTCAAAGCGCTGTTTGGATACCTGCGCGCTGCGTTTTAATGCTCACCTCCACCAAACCGTAAAGATCTGGCAAGGATGGATCAGCTCTGATTACATTGTCATGGCACACAGACGTGCGATTCACAGCGGGGAGCTGCTTGTTATGACTCTATCTTAACGGGTTTCTTTCTCAGTCGCGCTTTTGTCGTAGTTCTTGTTTTGTTTCCCCCAGCGCAGACATGGGTTCCGAGAAGCCAAACTTTCTCTCGCAGCCCGTGGTGAAGAACGTCTTCATGTTCCGGAACGGAGACCCTTACTACGAGGCAAGACGGATAGTTATCAATGAGAAGAGAGTGAGTAACTTCGAGACGCTGCTGCGAGAGGTCACCGGCGGGATACAGGCTCCGTTCGGAGCGGTGAGGAACATCTACACGCCGAGAGGGGGGCACAAGGTGGACCGCATGGAGAGCCTGCAGAGCGGGGAGCAGTACGTCGCTGCGGGGAAAGAGAAATTCAAAAAGCTCGAGTAAGAAAGATACAAAGAATCAAACGTCTCGTGCATGCTGTTGGATAACCCTGTGTGACGTATCCGCTGTGCTGCGAAGCGCGCGCTCTATAAATTACAGCTAATTATCAGCACTTGAGATCCTTGGTTATAATAACTGGGTTTCACAGTCATTGTAGGGATAAGCAACAATGCATTCATGACAGACGCTCAGCATTCAGACCTGCTGACTGAATCCGGGTATTAACATTTACTGTGACTCAACAGTTTTGCTGAGTGCTGAGTCACAGCTTGATGAGATCAGGCCTGAAGAGAAGCATTGGCCTAAAAATAAGTGGACTTATGGATAAGATTATTAGACCCGCACATTCAAGTAGCCTGTAGAGTTTAATGTGGAAGCATAAGGAGTTATGCGAATAAACACCAGCACTGACTATATGCAGGGCATTCTAGACTTAAGGCATACAGGATCTTAATCTATATTTTGCAATCTATTTCTTGCAAACACTTGCTCAAGTTTGTTAATGTTGTACTCCAAACACATACAAACCTAGAGCACAGGAGAAAATGAACAGAAGGGAGCAACTCTATAAAAATGAACTTTTTTTTTTTACCTGCTCTCTGAATTCATGTTCTAAATCACAGGCCTTAAGTCATCATGAGCACTACAGGATATGAAATTATATTGTCAGAGTTGTAAGTTAAATGTTGTCTAAGTTGTGAAAAATATTTATTCATTTAATGCTC
>NW_015112751.1:390457-394420 GCF_001443285.1 Poecilia latipinna | reverse complement strand
TATATATATATATATAATTTAATTTAATTCTATTAGCTTTTTATCTCTCCAAATCATCTTGTATAATGTAAAAGTTACCACAACTTTTTTTTTTAATTTATATTTTTAATTAACTGAATGGTTGCAAATGTATCATAAGCAGAGTGACTTACTCTTGGCACAGCCAAGCGCATAATAGGCTTGGCACTGTGTATTTTTTCTATACTATTTATTTTATACTTTAAGATATGGGTAGAACTACACTTTGGCTGACACTGTGTAATGCCATTCCTGTTTTGTTATTTAGGGCAACTAAGATATGTGTACATAAAATCGCACCATGAGACAGAACTACAATGCAACAATACAAACAAACAAACATTTGACGTGGACCGCTGCATTTTGGCATCTTTTAGGAGCAATCGTATTGACTCATTACTCTCTACAATGAGTTTCATTAATGGGCATTGCTGTAAAAAGTTAAATCTTCAGTGGTCCAGGGGTGCCAGGGGTGCCACTCAATTTGCGTATCAACACATTAGCTTGTAAGCTGCTGCCTTTAAATGTCCACATTGTCCCGTAAGGTCAATAGACAAACAATGTCCAAGGTATTTAACCAGATTGTGCACTTTCAAAACAATATGAGACAGATAAAAGACAAAAAAATTCTGCTTTGCAAATTCTTCCTCTTTCATAATTTGAATTTCATTTATTTTACATTTTCTACTTTGAAATATACTTAATGTCAAACTATAAGCTGAACAATGTGCATTTACTCATAAAGGCCATCTCTACATGGATAGAAACAATCTCTCTACTGCTGTTAAGCTGTTCCTTGAAGTACCAGCAGATGGATATTGACTGCAAATATTCTCATCACAAATATCTTTATGCTGTCCTTATACCATAGACAAGTTATAGCTGCAAGACCTGGGAAGATATAATAGATATTGACATGTCCCACTCGACGTTGCAGTTTTCAGTAATGTCTGATGACCCACTGAGTATTTGTGACATGCATTCACTAATTCATGAGAAATGGGGGTGTACGAATAACTCATCTTCACTTCTCTTCCAAGTTATCTAGATATCGGGACCCGAAAGAAGAGGATGATGCAGTCCCTGCCAGCTCAGGTGAGGCAGCAGTTTCTAATGTTCTGTCCTCGTTTAATAGCGAAGGAAAACTCCTGCCAGCTGAATTAAAACAGCGTACCTCCACTGCAGGATTAGAACCTCCTCATCCATCAATGAATTATGTTTTCATTTGACCTTTGTTGTATTGGAACACGCTGCAAGAACAATTACTCCAAAAGGCCGTTCGCCGACTGAGTGATCAAAAATGCTACAGCCTCACTGGAGGCTCCCGTGATACAGTAACCTAGTTTTACAGCATGTGCATCTCAATGTTATTGTTTACTTTACTGTAGGTGTGAGGGACCAATCATCTCCTCATGTTTCTAGCAGTAAGTAAACAGATCTGGTCATAAGACACTGTTCAGCTTCTGCAGTGGTAGAGCTGCATATCTAGACCTTTCAAGGGTAAAAAAAAAAAAAAAATTCTGTGCTTCTAAAGAAACAATTTGTGTTACTTGTGTTTTAAACATTTAAATCTATGATTAAATATGTAGAGAGTTTCGAAGTATTTGATGAAGATATTTTAGTCAAGGTGTGATGTCAAACGTTCCTCACTCTGTTGTTGTTCATGAAGAAACACTTTGCTGTTGTCTCAGTAGCCATGCATTATTGATTTATGTATCATAATCATCCCTCTTTTAATGCATCTTTAATCACCTGCTATAAAGTCACAGCCCAAGCTGGAGCAGCTAAAAGTCACGCTGCTCTCAGGTTCATGCATTTTAATAGTTCACCTGATGTACCCTCTATCCAAATCGCAGAGACCTTGGAAAAAGTTTCTGAAATGACTTTTATTCAGGAAAGAACATGCAGCTTATGTCACACCAAACCCATACCTTCATATCAGCTTCTGTTTTCTTTCAGGTTGTGTTCAAACTAACTGCAGTCCAACACTATTTTACTCAGATTAATCACTATTTCATGTTAGATTTTATATTTATATTTGGCGAATTCTATTACTCGAAACCCAACAGTCATAGCATCGTTCCACATAAGTAAATCATTCATTAAAAGTATCATGTCCAAAAGTTGAGAAGGGTCAAGTTCAATCAGTGGCATCACTCACTTTGTGACAAAACAGGTGTCAAACACAAGGGCGTGTGTTCGAGATAAAGGTTGTATTGCATTGTTTAGATATATAAGTAAATCAGGTTGTTTCAGAAATTGTTCAGAATAACAGCAAATTTTCATGAAAAACTTTATCGGAAAGGGGGAATATAAGCATATAAGGTGTGCAGAAAATAATATGGTGCTAGGACACAATAAAAAAAAATAAAATCAAATAAAATCAAACAATAAAATCAAAGTCAAACAGAGAAACCAAAAGCTTGACAATATGAAGCTGAGCCTATGCCAAAGAGTCCCAGCAAAACTTCCATTTTTAAACGAACATGATGCTGGAGAGGTGAAAACGCAAATTAGTCCCTTCCAGATTATAGTTCTGCAGTAAACACGCAACCCTGAATCTACCATCGCAAATCACTTTGTCACTTCATGTCACACAGGTCAGCCTGGTGATATCACAGGCCCTGAGTGCCCACAGCATGCGCTACGATTGGAAAAAACTTAAGAGACGCCGTTTACACCTCAGAGCATTTGTAAGAGTTTACGTCGCAATCCTCCTTCTTAAATCCATTCGGTGCTTGAAACACATGTGCGCATGTTGTGCACCATCATCAACATTTTCCTATCAGCAGCAGAATGTGGGGAGCGACATATTGCTCAGATCAGACTGACTCTGGAAAATCACGCGGCTCATCCATTATCCCCGCACACCGCAGACCCCAGCTGCTTCTGTCTGCGCTTGCTATCGTAGCTATCAACACCTCACACTCACTCCGCAATCCGCTGTGACTCCTCGCACTTCGTAGTGCTTAAAGGCTGGTGGCTACATCACAAAGGTTGATCAGAGGTGTAATGTCGGTGGAGTGACTTCCACCCCCCATTTCATGTTGGGACCTTACAATCGATCGGGAGTCGTAGAGATCACAGAACGAAAACATTATCTGAAAAGGGCCATTGACTGACCGACAGAGACATGGTGAAACTTTTTTATGGACTAATGAAAGCAAGCTTGTTCTGTTTGGGTCTAGAAGCCCCAAGGAGTTTTGTCATATACACTCAAAACACTAATTTGAAACTACAGTACACTCCAAAGCATTGTGGCTCAGGCACAATGCCTTAAGGTTGTTTCTCATAGTGTCAGGCCAATTTAGTATTGTTTGAATACAGGCACTGCTCTCTTGTGCTGAATAAGCCTACGCCCTTGAAATAGGTATTTCCACATTAATTTTTTTTTTTTTTGTAACCACTTTGCCATTACTATAGAGGGACCATAAATAACAAGGTGCAAAACTGTAATTTGCTTATTGCAGAAAATGCTGAGGCTTTTAGATTTTATTAGCATTCTGTAAAAAGTACTTTTTATGGACCAAAGTGGTGTACATAAAGATAAAAACTTAATAATTCAGATATTGTAAAAGCTGAGATTTTTTTGGTATGTGAAAAACAAAGCCCTCTGGTGAAAAACACAAGTGTGGCATTTTGTCAAAGCTGCTCTCAGGTAGCAACATAATCTATTTGGCCTCTGCATGGATTTTACCTCTGAATATGAACTTCTAAGATGGCAGGCACATTATAACAAAAAGGATCGTCTTACAGAACCTTGCTTTGTTTGTTGCTGGCTAGAACTAAGTGGGGGCTGCCTATTTATCAAGTTTTTTTTATTTTTATTATTTTATTTTATTTTTCTTTACAGAAAAAAAAAAAAAAAAAAAAAAAAAAAAAAAAAAAAAAAAAAAAAAAGGTTTTTTTTGGGGGGTTTTTTTTTTTTTTTTCCACAAATTTTTT
>NW_015112751.1:385522-387301 GCF_001443285.1 Poecilia latipinna | reverse complement strand
TTTAATTTTTTTTTTTTTTTTTTTTTTTTTTTTTTTTTTTTTTAAAAAAAAAAAAAAAAAAAAAAAAAAAAAAAAAAAAAAAAAAAAAAAAAATATAAGTGTTTTTTGTGGTGGTTTATTTGCATTTTTCTCCAAAATGTTTTGTCTGGAACAATTTGTCAGCTTGGCAGTATATCTTTTTTTTATTTTTTTGCTCTAACCAGTTGCCGGGTCAGGTTCCCTATCTTAGAGTCTCAGTGGGTTAAAGGTGTTTTAAGGGACAGAACCTGTCGGACTCACCCTGTGCAGTCTCATAGGACCTCTTATGTATTTGGTGCCAAATAAATCCGAGACCGATAATTATTAGTCTATTTTTTTTTTGTTGTTGTTGTTCTTTTAGCAGTTTGTCTTCTTTAGTCCTGCCATTTGGAGTTCATTTACTGTTTTGTTCATATGACTAATGTCTTAAGTACAAAGTAAAAGTTCCACCTGTAATTGCAAACCTTTCCCAGTTGTGGCTTCGTCTCCCCATAGTTTTAAACAAACAAGTGTGTACATGGCAGTAAAGTCACTGGACAATACTATCCTCATTGCATTCATTAGTTTTTAGAGTCTTTATAGGGACATTATTCTAAACCCCTGGCTATTTTTATACCAGGTCAGATGGGGTTATGCTGTAACATGCGACATAAAATGTTTTAGTATTTATACTTAAACGATTAATGGGAATATTTTTCTCTCTCTCTTCTCAGGCCAGACCACTCCCACAAAATCGAATCATTGTGTCGGCACGATTTCTAAAACCCATCAAAGAACCATGCACGATATTGTGAGTAGAGCTCTACCACTCACTGAAACTTTTTGGATTTTTAATTTTTTTGCCCTTGACATTACATCGAAGCATAGAATGTCGCTGTTGCATTGTGTGTGTTCTTTTGGATAGTGTCGTAGCAAACGGTGATGTGTTGAACCCTGCGATGAGACTTCTGATCCACCAGAAGATGATGGACCAGTTTGAAAGAATACTAGAAATGATTACGGAAAAGATGGGCCTGCGAGTCCTGGGAGGTGTGCGAAGGTAAACGTGGATTGCATAAATGGACTTTCTGCCTCTCTATATTGTCTTGTGTGCATGCATATCTGTCATCACTGCTTCAGTATACGCAAAGGACGTTTCGTTTGCGTATGCTGAAAACTTCAGAAAAAAAAAACAAAAACAAAAAGTGGTTGTCCTCCATTTTTGCTCCGTAGTCTCTACACCTACGAAGGGCATCAGGTGGCTGATGGGAGCAAGCTGGAGTGCGGGCAGCTTTACGTGGCTGTGGGCAGAGAGAGATTTAAGAAGCTTCCATACAGTGACCTTCTCTTCACTAGGCCCAAAGGAACAAGAAGGATCAGAGGGTAAGCTGTGCGCTGCAGAAAATCCATGGAAATGACTCAAGCAAAAATGTTCAGAGTGAGCAGTTTCATAATTGCATTTGAATTAAGTTTGACATTTTTCTCCACTTGGCGTTAATTTAAACCACTTTTCTGAACACACTTTAATAATTCCTTGTTAGAGAACACCTTCTTCTTCATAAAGTTATGCAATATGCAATATAAGTTAGGGCTGACTTTATGGATGTTTTCTTGTCTTTGTTAGGTTATAGTCATGCAGCTCTAAAAAAAATGTTGAGACATAAAAATAAAAAGAGATATTTTGCATGTGAGTTTGAGAAGTTATAAAATGTGCCTGAATTCAAGATAAAACAATAAATTCTCCACACATGCACCATATATTCTTAGTATACATTAAAATCT
>NW_015112751.1:379479-380758 GCF_001443285.1 Poecilia latipinna | reverse complement strand
GCTTCATTGGATTGATATGTTATGCTAATACTTATGTTTTATGCTTATGATCATAAAAATAAGTTATTGTAGCAGAAAATTATTATGCTATTTATTTCACCTGTTATTTATTTCACCTGTAAAAAACAATAAACAAAATGTCAAATTTTTTTTTTCTGTTTTGACATGTACAAACTTTATTTTGAGGATAATTTTGCATACTATTTTTCTAAAGTGCATGTAAGGCAGCGGAACAGACTAAGTCATCTCCAAAATGGATTATTCATGTCATTTTTTTCATTTTTTAATTTTTCAGAATGAAGGCTCATTCTTTACCACCCATCTATCGATTCTCAAAACGGAGTGGAAATGTAAGAGCTGACGACTATCAGGTTTTATGTTTTATGACGCCATGTTTGGTGGAAACATCTTCATTTTACAAAAGCAGCTCAAAATCCTAAAGTCACCACATGTATTGTGGAAAACTATGTAGGACTTTAAATCTAGTCCTGAGTTTTCCCACGTTATTAATCAGTTTGATTTTCCTGTGCCTCAGAGTAAATCCACAGGTCGTTCCAGCGACAGTGGGGATAGGGACTCCAAAGCCTCTCCTCCAAACCACTGCGACAACAGCAAGGAGCACCTGGTGTCTGCTGTGAGACAGATCTCTCAGGCGAGGCTGCTCACCCTCAGGAAGAAGAAAAGTGGACAAAGCATCACGGCCGACTCACCTGACAACGGTAACGCACATGTTGACTACAGAAATAAAAGGATACTATTATATACCAAATGTATATAATAGTAATAAATTAATGCAATCAAGGCTGCTGAAGTGAGACATTGAAAACAGTATGATGTAATTTGTCTTTCCTTTTAGAGCTTATGTAACTTGCTGCATGCCTGCATGGCCACTAAGTGGCACTGTTGCTCTGTGAATCACAGACTTTAAAATTGAACTGGCTTGCATGGTGACTTTGACCAAGAAACACATTACATCATTATTCAGGCTTGTGAGCAACATGGTGTAAAGTCCTGGACAAAGAAAGAAAGAACAAAAAAAAAGAAGAATGGATTTTTTGTTTTTAATTTTGTTCTTAGGAGTGACTTATAATCATTTGTTCTTCCTGAACAGATGTTTTCGGTTAATGAAATGTGGCAGATCATAAGGATGTTTTTTGCACAATGCAGGGAACCAATAATTAAACTCCTGCTGCTTGAACCATTACATCATCTATTACCTGATGGTGTCTCTTTTTTGGGAGGGGTGAAGGGAGGGGGGGGGGGGGGTTTTTTTGCGGGG
>NW_015112751.1:371986-375939 GCF_001443285.1 Poecilia latipinna | reverse complement strand
ACACACACACACACACACACACACACACACACACACACACACACACACACACACACACACACACACACACACACACACACACTCTATTGTTTAACCTTTTAAATCTCTTACAATGGCTGTCATGTTAACAAGATGCTATGGTTTGCTTTTATTTGTTTAGTTTTGTAGCAAGATCGCGGCGTCTTTGAGGAATTTTTTTCTGTCTCTGTCCATGGTTCTGATTGACTTTTTATTAGAACTGTAGGTTAAGATTCTCTTTTTAAATTACTGTCACAGTAAAGCAATTTTACAGTGATGTTTGTGCAGTTTTATAAATTACTACAGTCTATTTTTGTTTCGATATAGGACTGCACCTCAAATCATAAACAAGATCAATTCTTTGAGTGGTATACAGCTGAAACAAGACACATAATCTTTTTTTTCTCCCTGCCTGACATTCAATCAGACTATTTTATTTCCACTTTTAGTTTAGTAGCGGACATAAATGTCTGAAATATGCCACTTCATGTGCAATAAATGTATAATGTATGAGGTTTCCCTTTAGAGATTATTATCACTGCTAATGTTTCATTAGATGGACTTTTTAAAACTTGCTTACAAGGAGACAAGACAGATTCCAGACAATAAAATTAAACAGATTATATTTGTACAATAAAGGTATGTTTTAGGTAGCATAGCCGATTCGAAGAGTAATAATTGACATAACTTTTAAGAAGGAGCGTAAATGAAAAGTGAAATGAGTTACCAGCAGGAGGGGATAGGAGGGGATGTCAAAGCTGAATATGTATTTCCCTAATTCAACACAAATCCTGGTAACAATCAAGTACAATAAAAAGCACAGTGGTTGTTATTTCTTTTGTTGCAGAGAGCATAAGCAAAGTGACATCGAGCCAAGAATTAAAGAAACAGTTTAATCTCTTTTGTTGCTCTTTACTCCTTTCCAAACCCAAATTCATTCTTTCCCAGGACAGGCAAGAAATAGTTCATCTATATGCAGTACTAACTTTATTTTACTTATTCAGAACAGAACCAGGGAGGGCTTTAGTGATAATTTCCCTTCACGTAATCATGCCCTGACAGGGTGCGAGACGAACACGTTTCACCAGAGGACGCCACAATTAACAGGATTATAAAGTTGGCACATTGTTCGGAAAGAACACCTCATGAAAAAGCACACTTCAGATCCGAAACATGAAACGGTCACATGAGATCATCACAGATCATTGCAAATTTGCTTCTGAGTGGGCGTCGATCGAGTAAGAGATATAATCCTTCTGTTCTTACGTGACCGTGTTGGTCCCTGCGTGTGCGTGTGTGTGTGTGTATGTGTTTGTACGCTGTTTCCAATTAGTCACTGTCTGTCACCTGCTGGCGAGTATGACTCCAGCAGTCTTGGTACGCTGCGCCGTAAAGGCTTCAACTTTTTCTGCTTCGTTGGAGTGATGGCGCTGGAGAGTGACAGCGAGGACAAGGGGCGTAGCGGCGGCGCGAGAACTCAATCAGTAAAGGTCATAGACTGAATGTGAACTGACTGTAACAAACAAGAGGCTTTCCCAGCACACTGTGTGTGTGTGCGTGCGTGTGTGTGTGTGTGTGTGTGTGTCAACACAGGTGTAAAAGCCTCATCCAAATGAGGTAAATTATTGATCCAACTTGGCCCGTGTTTGCCGTTTTGTTTTAAAAAAAAAACACATTCATGCTCAATTTGGGCAGAGGCAATTAGCAGTTGTTTCTGACCTCGGAATAGAAATGGGATGTTTATCAGTGCTCCCTTACTTAAGGGCCCCTGTGACCAATTCAGTTAATGGCTCCCTTGAGAAGAGGGAAGAAGTAAAAGGATGAGGAGTGAGCATAGAGAGAGGAGCCTAAAAAAAGAGAAAAGGATGTATCTGGAAAAAGGTGAAGAGGGGAAGATAAAAGAGAGGGTTGAAGTACAGGGACTAATAGGACAAGATTATAGAAGCAGAAAGGAAGAAAGCGGAACATAGATGGAATCGAATAGCAAATATGATGAATAGCCTGGGTTCATGGAGAGCGAGTGCCGAGGAAAAAGGGCACGGAGCGATATTGAAGGGTTGAGGTGATGGGTGGGGTTTGGGTAATTGCCTTTCATTTGGATAATCTCTCCATTTAGAGTCATCAAAGCAGAGTTTTACTTGCTTATGCCCCTTGCTGGGGCCAAATTGCTTCTCTGGGAATCAACAAAAGAGTGTTGGGCTTTGGTAGGGATGGACTGACAAACAGGTCTGCACATGTGGAGAGATGAGAAATACAAAAAAAAATAAAAAAAGAGATGAGGAACTGTGCTGATAGTTGCTTTTTTCCCCCCCATGTGCTTTCATGCATGCAATAGCTAATTAAAACCAAAGGTGGATGATGGCAAGTTACACTCTCGGTCTGTTATGATTCATTAAACATAGAAGTAGCATTTTGTATAGACATTACTTATTTATTTATGTTTTTTTTTTTTTTTTTGCCTTAGATTAATCAAAAATCAAGATACTTTGAAAGGCTAAAAGTGTCAAAGTAGTTACACGAAATGTTTATACTAATGAAGAAAATGTTTTAGAAAATTTATCCTGGGTATATTGAAATAAAAAAGCAACAACTATTCGTTCTGCTGTAAAATACTGATTGCATATTGATGTCAGTTAGCTGCTGACAGGCTCCTTGAAACAGGTCATACATTCACTTTAGTTTTTAATTGAATTTACCCCAAGTCACAACCTGAAGGGACTTCACAAGACAAATACAGCAGATCCAATTCATACTGAGAAACATGCTCTCAGATCATTACAACCAAAACCAGTCATATAAACATAATTCAATTTCATGCATCCCAATTCAAATCTATGCTTGGCAGTCAAAAAGGTTGCCTACATAATGGAGCCCAGCTAATTGCACCAGGCCCTTGACTTTTTGGCAGACATTTTCATGAACGAGACTCAGAATCATTCCTGACAAGAAAAGTAAGAAGCTGAGATCATTTCATTTAAAGTCTTAAGGTTCGTTTTTGAAAACAAACGGCTGTCCGGAATATTGACGTCTCCACTCAGGATTTATGAGTAGGGGGCTTGTTTAGCTAGGTTTGCTGGTTTAGGATGGGAATGCCTTGTTAAAGAGACTCATGACTTTATTTAAGACTCGGCGTGCCTTGATACCAGTAACCGCTGTTAGATTTTTAGATTCACTGCAGCCTGAAGTAAAACATGGCATCACAGAAATTCTAATTTATTGTATTTTGTACAACTGTAAAGCTATAATTTCCTCACAGTATTGCTGTAGTGTTGAAAACAGTTTTGATGCCTATCGAGTACTCCTTGCAGGTATTCTTTGTTACGTCTTTCATTTCACAAATGTAAGATGGTGGTCTCCCGATAACCTGGGTAACCTGCTGTAAATGCTTCCGCTGAACCCTCAAGGTCTCTGGGTTTACATAGAACCTCACGCTGTGAATAGCCTGTTGCCTCCATCTTTTGAGTGCAGCGGTTCAGTTTCACCGAGGATGCACGTTACTCCTGTCTTCTACTAACCAATTCTTTCATTTCTGAAGTCATCTTAAAAAAAAAAAAAAAAAAAAAAAAACCCTGAATGGAAACACTGTTTGTATTGTCCGCAAGTCGAATGGGAGAGAGAAATGAAGATTGCCACATGTAGGTCTGTGCCGGTTTGTTGGATCTGTATAAGAAAAAAGAAGACTGGTACCGGCAGATCAACCTTTTTTCTCTTGTGTTATAAAACGTGGTCCTGTCTTGTTGGGGAATTGTTCCTGTCAGCGTACAGTATGTATTGTCAGTCCTTTTGTTTTTAACACAACCAAAGAAAAGACTCTTCATCATCCTTTGATATAGGATTACTGAATTAAAAACCACTGTAGCTGTACTAATCTCTGAAATGTGTTAGATTTTTCAGCTCTGACATAACGTTGCTGGTTGTGGCATACATACTTATAT
>NW_015112751.1:361681-368577 GCF_001443285.1 Poecilia latipinna | reverse complement strand
ATATATATGTCTATATTTCGTCTTATATCTGTTGTCTCTAATCTAGTTTGCATGGCCCATTTGTTCGGTGGGGCCCATCTGAGCGGCTGCGATAGAAGCTTTAGATTATGTGATGCTTGAATCAGCACGAGACATCAGAAGCACTTTGACATACAGTCTGCATTACATAAGTAAAAAGCTGACATTTGGGGGAATTTGTTGGTTGCGTGGAATCTTCAGAAGTCATTTGAAAATGCTGTGGTTCGAGGATTTGTGTTCAATGTTGTGAGCTGAAGTGACATGCCAGAAATATCAATACCTCTCCAGCATTTACAGATATGATCATTTTACAACCAAAGATGAAGAAAATGGTTCACAGTTTTTCATAAAAACGTAAAAAGTGTGATATTTTATACGTGTTAAACCCCCTTTACGACTCCTATATGTTTCTTTTTTTTTTTTTTCAAAAACATTACTCAACTAAATGTATCTGAATAAAAGCAATTTAGTTACTACACTTATACCTTGATTGCACAATTCCCTTCTGAAACACAGTGGTGGCAGCAGCAGCCTGTGGGGATCCTTTACGTGATCAGGGTGAACAAAAACAGCTTAGAGCTGCAAAAGTCCTGAGAGTGAGTGAAACTTCAGGAACAATGGCCTTTGCATAATCGTGTGTTAGAATGGCCTAGTCGAAGTTTTGACTTAAATTAATGTATAATTTTTTTAGCACAGTTTGCTAAAAAATTATTATCGGATGCATATTATTATCAAATATGCATCTGATTTTACCTTTTTTTTATCCAATCAAATCTCTCACAGTCAGAGGAAAACAGCATCAAAATGACTAGTTATTGATCAACCAATGATTACAAGTACAAAAAGTTGTGTGGTTTCCAAACCATGTTTTAAAACATCTGTTATGCTTTGCTTATTTTCTTTGAGGCAGTTAAACACATAGTAATGCATAAGTATTTCATACTTGAGTATCCGAAAGCAAGGTGAAAAACCTTTGACTAATAAAGACACCCAGTGTTCAGGGAACTGTGAGGGAAAAAAAAAAAAACAGAGAGAGAGAGAGAGAACATCCTGAATGAATTATTTAAGCTGAAGCCATGACCTTTACAAATATGACTCTGCCTGTCTGCCTGCAACATTGTTAGGCTTTGATTTAATGTCAGAGCTATCTCAACACAAGGCTGCACATTACTATCGATATGACACTAAATAACAGAAATAGCTCTTTCAAGAGAGGCATTTATGTATTTATTTAGATTCATGCTGAAAAAAAAACCAAACATAAATGCAGTTGAAACGTTTAATTATTGTATTGTATATACAGTACATATGTATGGATGTATATTTATTTTAGAATCCAAGCTCCAGAGCAGCTGCTTGGATTCAAATAGGCTGTCTTAAAGTAAAACAAACAGGATGTTTAGAAGAGCCTCTCCAAAGCCCCAGGAGGTTTTCTGCAACCTTTTCTCTGAGGTGAATGAGCTTTGGGACCAGGGAACTGAACTTTACAAGGAGAGATGTGTGTGCGCGTGTGCATGCGTGTGTGCTTGATTAGGGTTAATTATCATTATTTCAAAGTTTGGAAAAGAGAAAAAAGATTTTAAAAGAAGTTTATTCAGGTTTATAATTTGTCATATTTTATAAAAGTCACAAGCACAAAAAGTAACATTTTTTGATTATACAATTTCTGCTATTATTTATCTTCATATCTTCAAATTTACTTAACCATTCAAATAAATAATCTTACATGCAATAAGCACATTTTTATGTGTCGGTTTGTACTTATTAGCAGGGCTGGATTGAAACTGTTGAGTTTTGTGTGTTTCTTGGATTTTTAAGGAATGTTTCAGGGTTTTGCGCCTCATATCTTTATTTATTATTAAAATGACGTCAATAATGATAACCTAATCAACTAAACGTAAACTTCATCAACAACGAAAACAGTTGCGGCGATCTAAAAAAAAATATAGCATGTCTGTAAGCAAAGACGGAGTCTCCTCCTTAAGCGATGAGAGGATCTCTTCCGAGTCTGTCATTTCATCTCCAGTCGTGCTTTGCTGCAATTCTTTTAAACAACAAACATTTACAACTTTCCCTCCTAGGATAATGGCTGCAAGAGCCATTTGTGCACGCAATTACACCCACTTACAGCTCCATCCTTGCTGATGGATGAGCTTTGGCTTTAAACCTGAACTGTGGGTGCAATCTGTTTTTGAGCCAGTTGTGAGTAAATTAAATGTATGCATGCATTTGGATGATGATGGAATAAAAGAAAAAAAAAAGTTTCACATTTTCATACGTTACCTCAAACATGAGGCGGTCTGAATATCTGCAGCACCAGATCTCAGACGTACTTAGATTCAATCGGGAGCAGGAAGCTGATATTTTAAATGTTGTTTTCAATGAGATTTAGCATTTTCATGAGCCCGAGCCTCTTCCTTCTCAAATTACGTTAAGTTGTTTAGAGTCGTGGCAGCTCATCCTCTGCTTACAGCTCCTCTCTCAGCCGCCTGGCCCTCGCTCCTAATGAATGCAAGTAATTTCCATAAAATATTCTTAAAAAGGGTCCACTGTTATTACCATAACGTTTCATCTTTCACCGTGGCTAAACTTCAATCGGTTTTGCATTTTAAATGCATTAAATGTCTCCATAAACCCTTCTAATCTCTACCCGAGTCATTTTTCTTCCTTAACAGCTTTGTGTAGAAAGGAAAACTAATATTAAAGACATTAATTACTCTCTTCTGTTTCTTTTTTTTTTGTTGTTTTTTTTTTCCCAGCTTATTTCTGTTTGGAAACTTTAGTCTCATCCGGTGTTTGAGAACAAGTGTGTAATTATGTTGTTTATCAGAGCGTAGAGTTGAGTTTGTCCTATGATATTCAGCAGCAACAATTGCAGAGCCTTTGATGAGCATGCTCACATGCAAGCTGAAAAGCAATATATTAATTTTGTACATCAGCAAACCTTCTTTGCTGGGCTGACTGGCTTAATAGAAATGAGAAGTTATTGAGCTGCTGTAAACGAGCTTCATTTAATTGACAGGACTGACACTGCAGTGTTGATTTTGAGCAGGGGTCCCCAAACTTTTTCCTGCGAGGGCCACATAGCTGTTCCTTTCTGTGGTCGCGCTTTTAAATAGATTTTTACCCAGAATGCAAATGGAAAAAACCGTGAGTGAAACGGTGACTGGGACTGACTAGTACATATTCCATTGAGGGAAAGTTAGTTTCACATCTGCTCAAGAGCGCCCCTGGTGGTTGAAGAAAAATCCACATATAAACCGGAAAATACAATATATGAAAAAAAAACACTGAATGCTCTCTGGTATGAGGAGGCGGGCCGGATCCGGCATTGTTCAGGGGCCGGACCAAATGACGTGGCGGGCCGGATCCGGCCCGCGGGCCGTAGTTTGGGGACCCCTGATTTTGAGTGTTTTAAAAGTGTCCTCTTCACATTATATGGCAACAGCGTACTGTTTGCCAACCTGCAAAGAGATAACACTTTAATCCAATGAGAGAATATGAATGAATGAATGAATGAATGAATGAATATGCACTCACTCTGTTTTGGTTCTTGTAGTGAGATCATCTTTAATGTTTTTTTTTTTTTTTTTTTTTTTTAGTCCACAAGGTGTCAGCGTTGTGCTGTTTGCTCAAGTCTTAGGGCACAGCAGTGAAATGAAAGGATAACGAGTGTAACAACAATTGTCTCACTGGAGGGTGAACAAAAGCTTTCTTAGTTTTGGATTTTATGGATGCATGAAAATAATTAATTTGGGGGAAACTCGGGAAATGTTTTTACCTGGTTTTAAAATTCCGAGCAGAGAGCATGAAAACAAGCTTGAACTTTCAACAGAATAATAAGCTCGTGTTTTGAGAACTGACATGGCTCTAGTTATCCACATAAAAAACCATATTATTGACATTTTACTTTTAAAAAGCTTCTAATTTCTTTGAAGCTTTACATAGTTAATTTTTTTCAGTGTCAGCCACCTTAACTGGTACCGTTAGTAGAAATGTCTGTAAAGCCTCAAAAATCAACCCATCGTTTATCACAGTAGCCTAATTTCACACTAGAGATGATATCAAACCGATGTGAAAAGTGACTCATTATCTGAGACTCATGGTCAGTCTTAATAAAACAAGACATTTATTTATTTATTTTTTTTTTTTGTGTGTGTGTGTGATGTAAGACAGAAATATATATGTTTAAGTCCATAGGGTCCTTTAATTAAGCTTTTTATTATTTTTCTTTCTGTTTCCAGATGACAGAGAACCACAGAATGACAGTGAAGACACAGAGAGCAAAACCTCCCAAGATCAGAGAGCTGGAGAGGTATGAACGTAAAAGATCGATTCTATTGATCTAGTGAAAATGGATGTGCTGGTAAATTTGTTTGGTTCATTGATCTTGCTAAATTAGAATCATCTTACATTGTTTTCTCAAATTCTTTTAAACATATATTTACAACCCTTGTACTCCCACCGCCTTCTAATAGAAATTCACACTGTCGTTAAGACACATCTTTCTAAGAAAACTCTTCTCATATTTCTGTGTTACAGAAATCTGATGCATCTGATGGCCAGAGGGCTTCAAAAGAGGACAGTGAAAATACTGAAGAGGAACCCTGTTCTGAAAATGCCACGGAAACAGATGGACCCACAAGCAAAGATGACAAGGAACAGATCCAAGACACAAATGTTGCAAAAGAAGAAGAGGAGAAGAAGGAAGCTGATGAGCAAAATGATGAAAAAGAAGAGGGAGGTACTGACATGAATGAGCAGAAGGTGGAGGAAGTTGAAGAAGTGAAGGAAGAGAGTAAGAATGAGGTTAATATCGAGGATCAGGCGTCCACCAGCAGTCCTGTTGATGATAAGCCCCAGGACAATAAAGAGCTAAAGGAAGGTCTAACTACATCCTCTGAGGCTAAGAAAGAGCAATACGATGATACAGAAGAGGATAAGCAAGAGAGGGCTGGTGGTAATAGGGAGGAAAGGAGCAATGGGCACAGTAATGATGCAGACATTGGGGAGGCAAGAAAGGAGACAGAAAACAGCAGCATGCCTGGCGAGACTCAGTCGGATAACGAGAAAAAAGGAAGCGGAGCTACTAGAAGCAGCAGCAGGACCAGTAACCAGGAGGAAGATGTGATCAAATCAAAAGATGAGGCTCCCATAGAGTCAGGAGAAGAAGAGAAGATTAACGGAGAGGGGAACGGAAAGGTAGAAACTCAAGTAGAGCCAGAAACAAATAATTCAGCTAGTTGTGAAGACGCCACAGAAGCAAGAGAGTAAGAGGACGACGTTGCTAAAGACAATCAAGACAACTAAAGTAGCAGAGAGAAAAGGAAACCCTAAAACTAAAATGAGCATTTGCAGAGAAGAATAATAAAAAAATAGCAATAATACCACAATTAATGGAACTATGCTTTGAGGTTTCCATTGATTTTTCAAAAAGAAAAGTTCATAACTATAAGCAGATAAAGTCTTTCAATGCCTTTGACTAACTTCTACATACACAGCTAAACCAATGAAAGCTACTGTATTGTGATAACTATTTATTTTGCATATTAATGAATATGGTTAACTCTTAAGGTGCTTTGTTTAAAGAAACAATCTGTGAGCTCTTTAGTTTTGAGAAAGTTTATGTTAACATTACAGTGAACATAAACCTTGCAAACTCTCGTAGTCGTCTAAACAGCCAACATGGTCTGACAGTCTTGTATTAATGCAACATCCTCACTGTATAGTCAAAATGTAAAATCTATTTATTTACCTATTCATTTATATTTGTCAGCTATCTGAAGAATAAAACTGTATAAATCAAGAAAACATATTTTTTGAGTCATGGTAATAATTCATTTTCATATTTCAGGGTCAGGGTGTGGCTGCTGATTTTCACTAAAGTTGACACTTTTTTGGAGGAGTTCTATGTCTCTATTGTACCATCTGGTTTTTTCCAAGTACCAGCATTAGGAAATATGACTCCCTGCATGACGCTGTCACCACTATGCATGACATATGGTGTTCTCTTGTGTGTTTGGAGTCTATGCTTTTAGTTACTGTCTCCACACATCAGATTTGTTCAGTTCTTTTATTCCTTCTTAGGAGTTTCTTTTTGGTACTGTGGTGTTTTTAAATCTGAAATAGCTCAAGTTCGCTCTGGGTTTTAAACATTTTTCTGATGAGGGTAAAGAAGACAATAGAAAACAAATCGGGTCCAGAATTATTATCATTATTATTATTATTATTTTTTTCTGATTCATTTTTCAAAGCTATTTCCAAGGTGGTATGGAGGGTGGTACCACCAACTGAAAAGTAAATAGAAGAAAATGAAAAAAAAAAAAAAAAAAGAGAATGCAAAATTTGGTCAATATCAGTTCCTGCAAAGAATAATAATAATAATGAAAAATAATATAAAATGATTTAGGATTTGTAGTGTGCATCTCTCAAAAAGTCATTGAGTTGGGGTCTCAAAACTAAGATTCAGTTACTCACAGTTACCACAAGCTAAATAATAATAATAGAAAAAAAAATATTAAAGAAATACAACTTTTTGTGTGGTTGTGCAAATTTGTATTTCATATTTTTTTTTTAAAAAAAAGGAAAATAAACTTGAATAAAGTTAAGTTTGTTTTCTTTTGTGTGTTATCTATAATTGGAATTCAATCAAGTACCTGATTAGTTAACACTTCTTCTAATAATTGCTTACAATAAGCTCAAACGTATCTTCATTATTATACCCTGTTGTCAATAAGCTATTTAATGTCTGTACGAAACTGAAGCTAAAATGAAGAGTGTAGAAGGATTGCAGCAAAAAAAAAAAAAAAAAAAAAAGGGAAACTGTTTTTTGACTAAAAAACTTTTTAAAAAAAAATCCACTTGCCCCAAACAGACCT
>NW_015112751.1:350383-358624 GCF_001443285.1 Poecilia latipinna | reverse complement strand
ACTTTTTTAATTTTGTTAAAAAACGAAAGTTAAAATAAAGATTTTAAAAGGTTTTCGCAAAAAAAAAAAAAAAAAAAAAAATGGCAACTGTATTCTGACTATACAACATCTTAGAAAAACATCCACATGTCCTCAACATGACCTGAACAGACAGTTACTTTATCACCAACTAGGTGTGATTCAGAGCTCTTGGCATTTGAGTAAAAACTACTCCACTGCATATTTCATTCACCATTTTCTTTCACAGTTTCACCCCAAAGGGAAGTTATATTAAGCCACAAATAAAATTCTCCAACTCGGGGACAAAAAAGAAAAAAAAATGCACTAATGTAAAGAATGATCTAATAGGATTTCTTTCATAGCCTCACCACACTCTTGTTCCTACAGCTGTTCAAATTGAGATTTATGCAGTCACTGTGTCTGTGAGTCACCGTCCCATGGGACAAGAGGAGATCGTGTGTGTAAAAATGAGGGTGAGAAAGAAATGGGCAGCAAAGGGGAAAAGACACACAGCACAAAGCAAAGGAGGCGGAGGCGGGAGAGGGTGTGAGTCATAAGACCCGGCTGGTGGAAGGTGATGATGCACAAGTTGCTATTTCTGGAGTCGCCATCAATTCAGTATTATCGCTTCCCCTGGCCACTTGCTGTTATTGTATGTGTGTGTGCGTGTGTGTGGCCATGTTAATAGGGCTCTGTAAAGCACTCTGCCTGATTGATTATAATTCTGCAGGATATAATGAAAGCTATGAGAAACACCCTTGAAATTTAGGTTTGTTTTGAGAGGTAACATGTCTTTAAATAATTTTTGTTTGTTTAATGGAATATATTTAAAATAAGTAAACAGTGTAATTGCAAACAAATGCACCTCAATTCGGAAAATGTAATTAAATTATATTTATAAACATTCCTTATGTTCCTTATTCCTTATTGATTGGCACCCTGTTTTAGTCTTAAATATGCATTAAGGAAATATTTAACGAATACACAAAAATCTCTGATTCAAATCCACCATTTTTTATTTATTGCTGTAACCTTAAAACGTTCTGAAGAACTAAATTTTAAGTTTGCATGAGCTGAGAGACATGAAAAGCATCACAAATGCACATTTGATATGTGTCAATCTGTGTGTAATGAATTTATATAACTTTAAAAAAAAAATAATAAACTACTGAAACAAACAACCTTTTTGTTGATATTCTTGTTTAGCGAGACGCACAAAGCGAAACATCAAATCACACTTTTTATGAGCTGCGAAAATATGATTTTTATTGTGTCCTTTGAAAAAGAAGCATACTGTAGATACAGTGATACATCTTGTTTTAATCCAAAAGATGACACTCTTATTACTGGCTGGGATGAGGGACTCTTACATCTATATAGATGTATAAGAATAGAGCAAATCAGGTAGAAGAAAATAATTCAGAATACAATAAAATAAAAATAATAATAAAAAACAACACAAATTGTGGTTTTGAATACAACAGTACAGCAGTTCATAATCAGCACAATCACTGATCAGTTACTAAGGTTTAGACCATTACTGGAGGGTTCATAGCACATTTTGTTTTTACCAGCTCTGATTCTGCTCTGTGGTTCAGTAAGCCTCACGAACATATATTTTATCATTAACATGTATGATTTGAACCAAATAGTTTAAAATTAATTTTGCTGCACTTTGTAGAAAGACTGCAGGTTGTATAAATGATAACAAGAGGTCAATTTACATGGATATATGTGACCAACAAAGCAGTTTATCAGTTGATGCTGATAATACCCTGAAGTGCTGCTGCATTCATTTTACAGCCTGATAGTGTAAATGAGCTTGATATGATGGTCTGTTCTAGCATTGTTCTGATGAGCTGCAGTGCAAACAATCCGTCCTATTAGTCATTTCTTCTGTAATTCAGTAGATCAAACCAAAACAGTAACAGCAACAATAGGAGAAATGACTCAAAAAGGGGGAGGATCACAATTTGGGAATATATTTACATTAACACAAGATCGTAAGCAGGGAAAAAAAAAAAAAAAAAAAAAAAAAAAAAGTTAATTTGCACTATCTGTGCTTGTAAAATCCAGTTAGGTCTGAAGGACTAACCTGAATGACCTAATAAAAACAAAAAAACACTCATAACATTAACTCTCATACACAGCAAATAGATTCAAATCTGTTGTGATTATATAATCTATTACTTTTCTTGCATTGCACATGATCAGGTTCAGCTGGAAAGTGACAGTATAATTTCAATTTTTGGAAGTGACAATGTTATTGGGCATCTATGAATCACAGCCGCTCTTCCATCATAGCTGTCAAATGTGATGCTGTTGCTCATCAGGAAGATTAGCGCATCCCTGTCAGCTATCCGCCGGTTATGTAACCTGAAAGTTGTGTTTGTCTCACTGCAAAGTACTTGTTTTATTTTAGTCTTTGCAAATAGAGCTAGATAGATGCAAAATGGTTTAAAAGGAGCTATGAATTTCATGGATACATGTTTTTATAGGCTTAAATTTCAAATAGTAAGAAAGAAAGGGAAGTTAGGGGGGAGGGAGGGACCAACAGTCCATAATTTTAAGAAATGACACTGGGAGCTGTTTTTTTTTTTTTTTGTCAAACCACTTTGTTCAGTGCGTTTTCTTTTTGTGTGATATAGATTGTTTCTGTGCATCCAAGCTCAGTCTATTGATCCCGTCTGAAGGTTTATTGAAGAAATTAGGTTAGAGGAGTAACAAGCCAGAAGAAAATGTCAGTGTCCTGCTTGTGAATTCTATTTAATTGTGCCTTTTTGCCAAAAAATAAAATATTTGCACTTTTTCTCTGGCGGTCTAAAATATTACATCTCTGGCTTGTTGACAAATAGAACCAAAAAAGTAGCACTCGTGATCTAATGTAGCGTCGCACTAATGACCATGTTAAAAATCAATTTGAGCTTTTTCAAGTTGAGCGTTGGAACAACTGAGCTGCTCCGTTCAGCTCCTCTTTCTCATTAACATCCTCTGTCACTTCCAAAGATGTTTATCGCCGTCAAAAACAATGCTATGTTCTTCTTGACTGGATGCTGCTTTTTAATTTCCTCCTCAGATGCTTTTCCTGCATGGCGTTGTCACCGCTCAGTGAGTTTTTATCGCTATGGTTCGAATGACAACATCAGACGGTTAACAGTTGTGTTAACTGTAAAAAATGAAGCTATCAAAAACGACAACCAAAAAGAAAAGACCCAGCAGCCACTTAAGCTGGCCTTTTTTTTCTTCTTTTTTTTTTAAAGATAAACTGCTCGTTAAGATGAACACTCACGTGTGCCCTCAATTATACACATTCTACACACAGTTCAATCCTATTTCACTTTGTGTCTTTCTTTATCGGGGCGCCGATCAGGTCTCTGCTTTCGTGGCCACGGGTTGTATGTTCTGAACTTTGGAGAGCGTTACAGGCACCTTTCCCTCCCCAGGAGTTGGTGCTCGCATTATTGATGAACCTGTGACACAAACAGATGCTTTATTCATATTCAATGACTTGAAAAATGTCATATTCATCAATCCTTTCATCGCATGAGCCAGCTTACCAACTGTTGCGTGGAGATCTGCTAAACGCTCCTTAAACTTGTGCTGCAGGTACAGTTCGTCTTTGGAGTAGCTCTTGGCAAAGGCAGACAGCAGAAGACCCACAGCCATGGAGGTGCCGCCCACACAGAACAGCACCGCACCAGTCAGTTTGCAGATGTCCAGTGCACGGTTGAAACTGACAGCGTAGCTGTTCCAAAACAAGTTTTTTACGGTCAGTTATCGAGTATAATCTGTCCATTTTTGCACACTGCAACAACAAATGCGAGATGCAAAAACCAAACCAGATTAGAGATCGGTTTAGGCGGGTAAATAGCTTAGTTAAGTTTGTATCCTGCTTTCTTGGTATCTTACACTGTGAAAAATATACCACAAAACTGGACCATGTGATGGTCCTATCTGCAATATTTTAGATCCAAGTTGAATGCAAAGTCAATCAAGTCCCAACCCATATTTTATTTGGAGCACACGCTCAGGTGGGACTCAACTAACAGAGCAGCAGAGCCCTGAGCTGTGCAGCGTGCTGCTACGATACTTCTCATTAAGATTTATGACGATAAAAAGCAAAGCACTCATTTAATGAAACACGAGAACAGCCCTTTCTGTAAGTGATGTCCATGCATGATTAATTAGATCTGCAAATGAAGCATGTCATAGAACAACTTAACAAGGCATATAAAACAGAGATGAAGCAAATCAATGTTAGCATCTCCGTAAAACTCTCCCTATGCAAACATTGCCAACAGACCCAGATCCACATTTACTGGAGGGTTTTTGTATAGCTGTATGTGTAAAGTCAGATAGTCCTTTAGAAATAAATGATAAAGTTGTGTTTGAGGGAACTTGTACAAATATTAAAGAAGCTTAAGAAAGCATGTCCCAGAAACTCAGTGTGGAAAAAAAAAAACTACTGACCACGTAAAAAGAAAAACCCTCTGTAATCATACCAGATCATTGAACTGTTGAGATTTACACATTTACTATAAGAGTAGATATGTCAGAACAATGACATAGATCCAAATTAAATGCAAAGTCAAATATGAATTTGTAAAAAAAAAAAAAAAAAAAAAATCACTCAAAAATTAAAATAAATGGCAAAAAAAAGAAAATCTGTTAAAAGAAAACATGTAAACAGTTATGGATGCAGATTGCCATTTCTTTTGCCAACTTAATTCAATGAATTTTGCCATTATTGGTCATTTTGGGTTTTTGACCTTTGAAAGATCAGCTTTGGTCCTCTGAGCATGACTGTTAACGAAACCCTGACCTGTTTAGTTGGGATTAACTAATAAAACTGCTTTCTTCTCTGTGATACATCTTGGTACTGGTTATATACCTGTCAACAAAGAGGAGATCATCTTCACCAAATGCTTCAGTCATAGTTGGTGTTGCGTAACCCACCAAAACAACAATAAGGCCTGTAACCAGGATCAGCGTTCCGAACGTCAGACAGACCTGCAAGGCGGGAGAGAAGTCAGTTAACGAAATTGTTACTTTTTTTTTTTTATCCAAGAAACATTACATGACACAAGCTACGGATTTCGTTGCACGAGTCAAACGTTCATCTCACCTTCCAGAGTAAAGAGCTCCACCTGCTTGGCGATCTCTGAATCTGAAAATCTTCATCACGTTCCCAGATAGAACCTGTGCACTCCTCATAGAACTGAAAGGAAGCAGAGTTTATCAGTTTCTTCTTTGCTGTTAAAGAACAGAAACTGAAGCCCACATCACATTCGGATGACTCTAGCTCTGATGCAGATTTTATGTTCAAAATAATTTTTTTGGATACTGGGCTAGGATTTCCATGAAAATAGTTTTTCTATCTGCTTATTATTATTACTATTTTCTATTCAGTTACCTGGTGGAGGTAGGAGCGGACTCCGTACTGTTGGCTGTTTCCGCCGGATTGAGCCTGCTCGCTGTATTCCGACCCACAGATCTCTGAGCACGAAGTCATCCTTCACACCCGTCTGCAGAATGCACACGGACAGACATGGCATGAAGCCTTACAGCCATACTTCCAATACAATCCCCTTATCCCCCACACACAACACAATCTGAAGACAGATCGGATAGGGTTCTGTCATGCAAGTGCACACACACGGGCATAAATGCCACCAAGTTATGTAACACACTGGAGGCATCTGATACCACGTGCCCCAGTCCACTGAGATCAGCGAAGCATCCTCCTTGTGTGACTTTGTGAAACAAACTAGGGCGTCTTTGCCTTCATGTCCAGTAGCACTTCAACTGTACACAGTTAATTACTTTCTGTATTGTATCTCAAGAAAAAAAAAAGTAACATCTAAATCCTTTATACCTGCTTTAAAAACATTGATTCTGTGTTTAGTTATTTGTATTCATACACAATACTTCTTACTCATCCTCTCATGCAGCAGAAACAAAACATGAACAGCACTGGATACTTTAGAGCATTCATAAAACTGATGGAGCAGTCAAGCAATGTTAGGCAGTGATCGATAAATAAACTGAAATTTCTTATTTTCTCCTGTTCAGAAGATTCATCAAGTGTCTATTTAACTCATCAACATGCTACTGTCGCAGTGTTTTTCTTCCACAGGGATTTGTGGGACATACTTTGATGGTCATCGTCTTATAATCTCTTCGTTTATGTTGTTTGGCGGATTCAAATCTGTCACTGTCACAACGAAAAGAAAACAATTAATTGTAGGGCTTTAAGGTGTAAATTTAAATTGATTTTATTTTAAGGTGTCCTAAACCCCCAGTCAACGTTGTCCACCATGTTATTGTTTCCAACATGGAAATGTTAGTGAAACGTTAAATATACTTTAAAAAACTCATCACATACAAATACACATAAAAGTCTACAGGACATTTTTTTTTTTTTTAATATCAGAGATGATCACATTTAACTAAATTAAAACCAAAATCAATTTAAATGTGTTACAGTCTTTAGACAGAAAATTTGAAGCCTGAAACTGGGCCAACAAAAGCATCTTTGGTATAGACATTATTTTTTTTTCTGATTATTGTAAGAACTCTCTGGTATATGTATATATCACGGATAGTGGAAGTTAAGATTGAATTCTAAATGTTGAATATCTCATGTCCATAAACTAACAACGTAAATGTGTACATTTCATCATAAGTTAGTTGTGATGGAAGACCATAACCATATGAAGACCACATGAATGTTTAACCCATATGCTGTTTATCCTCATGGACATCTGCACCTACAGCATGAAAATAAAAATGGAGGGATGGAACTAGTTAAATTAGGTGTGAAAGATCAGAGATTTCAAAGCTACACTTCAAATGAAAATGTGAGATTGGAAACATTATCAAGGGATTTATTTATTTATTTATTTATTTGTATTGTTTCGTACTTTGACACGTTTCTTCCTCTAGAAGTTGAGGTACAAAGCGTACTAAAAGCCACAGATGCAAAAAAAAAAAAAAGGGAAGAAAGAAGAAAACTGTTCCTCCAGACCAATGAAGGAACAAGTGCTAAAACACACCGAAAAATCGTAAACAATAATATGACAACTCCGTAAAGACGCCTGTTCCGACCGGCTGCGGTATCCTTGCCTCCAACAAGCTGTGTGTACCACATAACCCGGAGCTGTCTGTGGTGCTGAACGCCATTATCATCAAGCTACCCTCAGCGCAGCAGGAAAACATACAGACGTAATGTGTGACGCCAGACTGAAAACAGACCCCAGCTATTCGTCCCCCAATGAGACGCAAACAGACACACAGCACGTTTTTTTTTCTCCAATTCAACTCACAAAACGTGAACTTTGCATCAAAGTAAGTCCCATCGTATCTGAAGTACCCGGGAACCGTATTTTTTTAAGCAATTAATTAGAGCCGAAATCTTTTTTTTTTTTTTTTAATCGAAGTTTTAGTTCATTTGATTACAGACCAAAACACTCGCAAACCTTCGAGGATAAATAGCACAAATCAACACAAAGTTTGAAACAGCACTTGCTCTGTAATTTTGTACAATGCGCACTCAGCTCACCGCGGACGCCACCTTTGATTCCGATTTCAAAAAGCCAGTTATCCAACTCTACGTTTACACTCCTATGAAGATAAAACCAGACCATAAAAGAAAAGAAAAAAAACAAACAAACAAAACAACAGCAATAAATTTACCTTTCATCACCAGCTCGGAGAGTGATCGCTCGCTGCTGTTTCCTCAGCCGGGTCCCATCACTCTACAGTTACCCCCCTTCTTTCCCTCCCTTACTTACCGTCGATGATTCAGATTTTCACGTTGTCTACTGCGCAGGCGTGACCTCCATGACAACATATGATTCATCAGTGAGTATAAATAACCAGGCGGGAGGGTTGTGAGGAAAGGAAGAGAGTTTTATGAATGGATGGATAGATAGATCTATCTATATGGATTTATCTTACGCATATTCATCGTCTCCAAAGGTATGACCTGAAAAGTCAGAAACTACGTAATGACTCAAATATAACTCGGTACAATAAACAATCCTCCACAGAAAACCGTTTCATGATTCATTTATTTGGGCTGACATTTCAAAGGGAAATTAGTTTTTGACATTTCAACCTTGAAGGTTTTTGAATCTTTCTGTGGATAGATATCTTGACAGACAAAAAAAAAAAAAAAAAAAAAAAAAAAAAAAAAAAAAAAAAAAAAAAAAAATTTTAAAAAAAAAAACGGGGGGATAA
>NW_015112751.1:342543-347254 GCF_001443285.1 Poecilia latipinna | reverse complement strand
AAAAAAAAAAAAAATAAAAAAAAAAAAAAAAAAAAAAAAAAAAAAAAAAAATGACACAAACATTCTGTAAAAAATACAGTGTGGAAATTGCAAATAGTATTGAGAGACGGGCTTGACAATGGTGCTGTTAGCACTGTTGCCTTGCAGTAAGAAGGTCCTGGGTTCGAATCCGGGCCTAGATGTACTAGGCGACCTGTCCAGGGTGTCCACTGTGCTTCAGTAGGGTAAGGGGCCAGGGAGGTGTGGCAGGAAGCAATGACAGAAACTGGGCGAGATTGATTTTTATAGAGCAGATGTTTTACTTTTGCATTGCTTAGCCTACATCTTTTAAGTTGCTTCACATTTTCCTTTAATTATATTATTTCCATGCCCCCCTGGCGTTTAACATATTCAGTGGGTTATGCAGGTGGCCAGAGAGACAGCTCTAATTCAATTCAAAAGGACAGGCCGTTGACTGCTCGTTCCTACAAGTCTGTTGCCTGTTTGTGCTGAGAGAGTGTTCGTTTTTTTTTTTCTTTTTAATTCTTTTTGGGTACCACTAGACTGGTAAGAAATTACCTCTTTACTACGCTTTTCTTTGTGAGGGTCTAGCTCAGGGGTGTCAAGATCCACTGTCCTGTAATTTTTAGATGTGCAACAGGTACAACACACTGGAATGAAATGGCTTAATTGCCTCCTCATTGTGTAGATCAGTTCTCCGGAGCCTTGCTAATGACCTAATTATTCTATTCAGGTGTGGTGCAGCAGAGGCACATCTGAAAGTTGACAGCTGTGGTCTCTAGACCAACATTGGTTTTTGAGAAACAATTTCTTTCTGGAGACTCTGTTGAAGTTTTAAACTTTACCCAATCACTAACGTTTGCCCGTGACATATGTAATGCACCACTTTGATGCTATGAAGCTTACCGGAAATTTTCCGTGCCGTAAACAACCATCCTCCACCCTATGAGAGAAGTGCCGAGGAGAAAGAGACGGGCTGCCCTTGTTTATTTAAATTGGAAGCGTGGCCAACACGGACTGAATGACCTTGTTCACTTCACCGCTGACATTGCAGATGCAAATCTAAAACAGCGCAGGAAATCAAGGTCACTGTTCAAAACTTCTTCTCTTCTACTGGAAGAATCCACTTCAATCAGAAAAAGCCCAGATGGAACAGTGAAAATTGCGCAGGAAGGAAACAGTCAGACTAGGATTTCACTAAAACTGCTCGCAGTACCTGATCCAATGACAAGGTAACTTCTATATTTGCTAAGTACAGAAGCTTGATGTCGTACATTGTGGTGTTGCAAAGTAAATGCCGTCTCATAGGCCTACATAACAGATTCACACGTTTTTGATGCAATCCCATTGAGCGCTATATTCAGTGCAAACACAAACAGGTTCAGGCCCTGCTGCTCAAATAAAAAGCTCATGGTGACAGTGGTACTGGTGTTCCAGAGGTTTGGGGGACAGAACAAGGCATTTAATAGACACAGATAAAGACAGTGAACTGAGTTGTACTGACAGCAGTTTGAAATAAAGATACAACTTTTGCAAACTCTTTATCTTCAGAAGAAGACATTGGAAGCAATGCATATTTTTCACATTGTATCACAATCTTTAATACAATGCACTGAAGTCATGTGTTGTACAACAATTGCAACTCAAAATAAGAACAGTTTAAATAAACTATTCTGTCTGTCATTGTGAGTAAAATCAAATAAATGCACACACTGTGATCTTTTCAAAATATCAGACAGAATAAGTTGATAATTTAACACAATATACTGAAAAACAGGAAATGTTCTATTGACAAACTTAGAAATATTTCCCAATATACAAAATAAAGCAATAATTCAAATCAATTTTACTTTTATCATGTTGTCTCTGTGGTGAGAAGTGAATGACCACTGTTGCACTGTTGAAAGGTGCCTACTATTGTTTAGCTTTACGTAGGATGGGCTGAAGCCACACTTCATGAACATACATAATAAAAGTGGTTAAGCTGTGAGAAAATACATTCACAAAGATTTACATTAAATAAATAAACATTTGCATCACAAACTTGTTTAAAACCGATGCACACAATGAACTCACAACGGATGCATGTCATTCTCCTTATTTGAACATTTTCATTGTATTCAAAACCTAAACATCTGCTGTCTAAAACCACGTAATGTGGACAACATGTTTACTGATGAAAGTATTATTTGCTACCACCACTACACATGTCCTCACATTGTTACATCTCTCCAGATCAATGCTCTTTCCTTTGCAGAAAAGGTTCCGCTATCACTCTCCTTCAGTGTCTCACTCTGTGAACAAGCTGAGCCACTCCATGCACAGAGAGGCGGTTTCTATGGCGACGCGAAAAAGGTCACCTTCAGGAAGTTCTCTGTGAACGTGTGCAGAATGCCATTTGGATAATCTGGCTTCCTGTAATGACTGATAGCATACCACAGCTCATTAGAGAGGAAGACTGTGATGAGGTGGGGAGGTTGGAAAGGATATTAGTCACCGTGCAAGGAAACAATAAAAAAATTGTGATAATAGCATACCATACTTATTTCACTGTGCATATTTCTTTGCTCCAAATCTGTTTGTCTGAAACAAAAATATTAATCCTACACGCTCCAAAACTGCACCATTGTCCATTTTTAATGTTATCTGGTAGTGGTTACCGTATTACAAAGAATATATTACAAAAGAAGCAACTGCATCTGCATCTGAAGTTTTTAATTCAGAAATTTCTCCTGGACAGAAAATAACCAGGCCTAGCTCACAAATAGGGCAATTATAGCCGGTTGCATGGCAGGACATTGTGACCTCCAACAAGAGGAGCAGGTCTGATGGTCTGATTACCACATTTATTCTCCTCATGAAAACCCCACCACCACCATTTTCACAATATCAGGGGACAAGCAAATAGAAATGTTTAAGTGATGATTAGAATAAAGAACAATATATCATCACTTGATGCCTTAAAGTGCACAGGGAAGCATTTTGCCATAATGTTAAATAGAGGGGAAATTCCTCAGTATTTTTTATTTTTTATTTTAATATAATTATGTACACAATGACAAAACTTGTGACATTGGCTTACATATACTGTGCTACAAAGAAGTGCTTGGGCCTCTTTTTCTGTTTCTTTTTTGTCACAATTAGAGTAACTCCAAAGCGGAGATTCAAAGATTCTAAATTTTTATCCCCCCCCCTCTCCCCTTCTGTTTAGGGACAACAATAGCCATCCACGTACTTCTCTGGCCTGGGGGGCTGATACTCCTGTGCTCTGCTGTCAACGTCCTTTCATGTCTGGGGTATGCCACACATGGACTGCTGCAGCCTCCAGGACCCAAGGCTACCTGTCCCCTGTTGATCCTGGGGTTGAGTGCTGAGAGGTTACCACTCTTTTCCCCATTTTTAACAACTTCGCAATTCCAGGTGACAAACTGGAACACGCACACCGGCACTCACACTCTTATATCAATAATCCAAAAGGTTGAAGAACATGCAAACAGAGGTTCATATCTATTAATGCAACTTGTCTTCTTGGCTGTCAGATGCAATCTTCTTTATGTAAGTAAATCAAGCAACTATGATGTCAGCCTTTTTCTTTCTTTTTCTTTTTTTTTTGTAGAACAAAGCTACCCTGGAGCATGTGGCATGGACAAAATGTCACATCAGACCTTGTGTTTGCTACAAATAACTGTAAGAAAAAAAATACAATCAATGGAAGGAAATACTGCACAATGTTTGTGCAATGTTTTAATGCAAGTTGAAAGAAAGACGGAAGGAATCTGCTGTTCACAAAAGAGGTTACAGTATGTATGCACTATGAATGATAAGTTAGCACGATAAAAGAAAAAAAAGAACAGAAAAAGAAATTATTCAGAGTATAGAGAGGAAAAGACTTAATCATGTAGATTAGTGAGGAAACAGAAAATAAATATAAGAATTTATAAAGACAAAGTAAAAAAAAACAAAAAAAAACTAAAACATACATATAAAATATAAAAGTACAAAGTGAAAAATGTATGCAATAAATCTAAAATGAATTAAATAGTTAAAATAAGATTTGGAGACATTAAAATTAATATACCTTTTTTTCTAATCACAAAACTTGATTTGACTTTACACCATAACTCATAGTGTGTGCTACTCTAATGAAGGAGAAAATCCATTAGGATCTTGAAGACAAGTTAAAGATAGCCAAACTATTTGTAATTCACAGAGGTGCAATTAGATAAGTTTCACCTTCATACCACAAACTTCAAAAAAGAAGTGTATAAAAAACCATTAACACCCTTGTCTAAACTTTAATAAACACACACACACACACACACACAAAACCAAAACATTTATTGTTTGGTGAATATAAAGTTTCTCTCATTAATCATGTAGAAAACTGACATAACACTTGACCTGCTATGACTAAACCATTGTGTGAGCTTTCCTTAGTAATAACTCTGTGCTTGCAATACTGACCTCTACTGGACATAATGGGGTCTACATGGCGATTAAATGCATTGAATTTGTTCAGCACCAGCCCAAATATTCTACTTCTACTGTAATTTAAAATACATTTGTCTGACATATGTACTTTTGGAGAATTGATTCAACATATTTTGTGCAACTACTATTTTCTATTTTGAAACTCAAACACATTTTTACCATTACAAGTACTATTTTAGTTCATTTTTTGACACTCTTATCATGCCAATTCTATATATAT
>NW_015112751.1:336656-338835 GCF_001443285.1 Poecilia latipinna | reverse complement strand
ATTATTATTATTATTATTATTATTATTATTATTATTATTATTATAAACACAGTGTGCAAAGAGTACAGTAAAATAACTTGACTCTTTCAAAAAGTCTATCTGAAACGAAATCCATAATACAATTTCCTTCCAAGATTTTTCAAACTGATATCAGTTTATTGTGACATTTCTCAAATGCCAAAGAAGGTTTGACAAATTATGTACCTTTAAGCAGGCACAAAGTGTGCCACCCTCCCCATCATGGTTACATTTTATGAAGGATTAGAGGAAGGAACATCAGATCTATCCATCTCACGAATCATACCTTTAGCATTGTTGATCATTTGTCATCCTATTGATTTCTCAGTCATTCTGTCAAACTAGAGTTGGGACTTTTCCACTTGGACTTACACCATTCCTTATTTCATTACTCACTGGCTGGAGGGATTGTAAATGTAGCTTGACCGATATATTTTGTGGTGTGAAACAAAGCTGTCACATGTGAGACGGCACATACACTGAGCAGAGACAACATTTTAAAGCATCTTGAAGAAGTGCTACTCGGAAAGAAATGGTAAAATATATTTTATTTATTTTCACATGTATTCTAGTAACATATTTGCTAAAAATTAATTTGTACAAAGACATTGAAATTGCATTCATTTTCAATGTTAAATCTTCTCTCCATTAAATTTAACTTTACGAAACTACAACATTAACCAAAGCGTCATAACAGTACCAGATCTTCAGGAGACAGAATAATTGAAAGGGACTGGGTACAGTGTCCATCATTTTCCACTTCACAGTACTCCAGATTCTTTATAGGGTTTGGGTCAAGTGAGTTCCCTAGCAGGTCGGGATCAGCCATGTCATTAAACCAGGTATTGGTTGTTTCGGCAATCTTGGCAGATGCCAAGTTTTACCGAAAATTTAAAACACCTCCACAAACTTTTCAGCAAATGAAAGCGTGGTATGATATACAGTTCTCTGGCAGACAGCAAGGCTGACTTTGTACTAAACAGTGAACCAAAAGCAGCAGGAGCCATGACTCCACAAAACATCAATGCCTGTCAAAGCCTTACGTGTGATGTCAAGCGTCTTGGATTTTGTGTCTCTTCCTGTGAGATTTTGTCCACATGCTGCATGGCTGGGTTTTGAGGGAAATCCGGCCAAAACAAGAGCTGTCTGCATTATCAGCATAAAGTCGAGCTTGTTCACATTTCGGCTTGGATTCTACCAAGGATTTCTCTTGTCACCAGTCCTGGTTGTAATGTTCATGGAAAAGACTTCAAGGCATAGCTGAAGGAAGGAGAACGTCTGAACTTTGGGGTCCCTTCTTTGCTTTTAGCAGATCATGTGGTTCTGTTGCCTTCTTTAGACCATGACCTACAGTGTGAACTGCAGTGGTTTGTAGATCAGAATGAAATTCAGATCTTATATGTTTAAGTCCATGATTCTCAAAACTGAACCTGCTTCCTCTGTGTTGGGGATTGGTCTCAGTCTTCAATTATCTAGGATTTTCTGCCACACATTTGTGGTTCCGCTCACACACTTTAGCCTCTCGCATAATTATCATAGTTTCTTTCTTTGTTTTGGAAAAGCATAATTTCTCCTTACTGAGTTTTAAAAAAGTGAAAGTCTATTAAAAATGTTAAAATTTCGTATCATCAGATTTTAAAGCGAGCGTCACATATGTGCAGTGTAGTTGTGGACACATATTTATGAATCCACAGCTACTCGTATATTTACTTTGCACTGCATCCAGTAGTTACGCTGAAAGGTCATTATTCATCATTCTATGGGGATTGATTTTAGTTGCTGTAATAGTTTCTGTTTATGCTCTGCGGGCAAGACATCACATATAGCAGGTTCAGTTATTAATCATAGGCGATCACACCCCACAGACTTTCTTTGACTCCGATTTGAAAGGCCTTTATCAAAGATTGTGACTAAAGCTCATGTGACTTTGGGATTAGACATATTTCCAGAGGGATATCAAGCCGTTTTGAAAACACAGCTAAATATAACAACAGATGTTTAAACTGTGCTGCATTGTTTCTGTTTCCTATGCTGTAGTCAAAGCCTTTGAAGTCGTTTTGGCTCGAGATTACTCATGTAAATCAAGAGATACATTCACATGTAAACCAGGTGTCTTCTTATGTAATATTGTTTTACATTGAATACATCCTAAAACCCAGTT
>NW_015112751.1:320431-333384 GCF_001443285.1 Poecilia latipinna | reverse complement strand
AAAAAACAAACTATATATATATATATATATATATATATATATATATATATATATATATATATATATATATATATATATATATATATATTTTTTTTTATAGGGATCTTTATTTTTCAATTAAAAATATTAACAAAGACAATCATGGTAAATTACCTCTACTTATATTGCCCTTTATCTAGGCCAGAGGACCCCAAAGGGCTTAACATTGCAATCAGTCATTCCCCCATTCACACACACACGCAAGCACATGCACACACACAGGCATTCACATGTTGCTGATGGTAAGGTACATTGTAGCCTCACCTGCCCTGGGGCAGGCTGACAGAAGTGAGGTAGCCTTACAATTAGGACCACTGGGGCCTTTGACCATCATCGGAGCCAAAATGTCACAGAAGCAATTGATAATATCTGCACCAAATTTTACAATTTAACATTTTTACTCACTTCTAATATAATCTAGTAAAACATATTTTAACGTTCAATTACTCCTCATGTTTCAGATAGATATTTTCACATTATATATATATGTCTATATATATAACTGCATGATATGATGCCTTTACACTCAGAATGCATCATTGAGTTTCTTCTCTTGATCTTACAGTTGCTACTGAAATTATTCAGGTTCATCTGCAAATAAAGTTCATTGACAAAATTCAAAATTATTCAGTTGGCTACAACAAACAATTACATAAAACTGAAAAACACAACTACCGTAATATTAGAAGTATTTTATACAAAAGTTCCAATGTATATATTTATATAGACATTTTCAAAATTTCTACTAATATCTCCAATTAACCAAAATATAATTTTTCATTTAATCACAATTTTGGGGAAATAAAAGACCATGATAAGTTATTTGAAAAAGTTTTCAACAAGCAATGTAACATTTATTTTATACAATTCAGCTACAAAAACAAACACATCTGTGAGGCAGAACATGGAAAAAAATTAAGAAGGCAACAAAATACGTGGGGACAAATGTGTGGACATCATTAAATGAATACACCTTTGTTTTAGTTACAATATTCAGTTTACTTACACTTTTTGGTGTGTCAGTGTTTTTCAAATCCAGCCTCCAAAGTTTCTCAAAATCTATGAGATTTTGAGGACATCTTTTGTCCGCAGGCCTCTTCAGGTGAGACCACAAAATTTGAGACGTATTTTTGAACTCTAACTAACAAGGCACACCATGGAAAGGATGCCAGTCTATCACAGGGCAACACAGAGAAACGGGGAAAAACAACCATGCACGCACACACTCACAAGTAAGGACAGGTTGGAGAGATTTATTAAACTTACAGTAGTGTTTTAGGAGTGTAGGAGGAAGCCACACTTTCAGAATTTGTAAGTAACTCGAAACGTAGCTGGGGAAACACTTTGCTGATTTCGTTGTGGCCAATCTCATGTATGTGAAGACTTTTCCAATATCTTGATAGATACCTTGGTGCAGTGAGATCATTTGGATCCTTTGTAACCATTTTTTTTTTTCCCAACTGTGGCTTTAAAAAAATGGGTCTAACAAGAAAATGCCACACAAATCCAACTTGGAGAGCTGAGCTTTACAAAGAATTTTATACAAAATAACCCTTTCGGATTTGTCTGTTTTTTACTTTAAATGTACATGATATATGACACATTAAAAAAATTTATATATATATATATATTTTTTTATTATATCACAAAAACCTGTCACTGCACAGTCGGTGTGTTAACTCTCTATATCTGCTGCATCTGTGTGTTTGCAGGAATAAAACCATGAATGTACAAGTGTGCAGACAGGGCAGCTGGTAAACAAATGTCACCACGTGGCAACAGCCAATCACATATCGCTTCTTGCCGCACCAAGCTCTCCAATTACAGAAGCACGCTCTGCCAAAAGACTCCCTTTTCTTCCTTCCAGCCGATGGGATCACTGGGTTGTATCCTGTGACAACACCCTCACTTCCCAACCTCATCCCTCAGACACACACACGCACACGCACACACACACACGCAACACAGGCACACACAAATGCCTCTCACCACGGCTCTCTTCTCATGGTGCACCTGCCTCCCTGCTCTCCAGGCCAGCTCAACTCCTATCAAAGGAGCTGAGCTCTTTTCTTCCCAAAAGCTAATCCAACACCTGTCCCCGGGCTTTATAGTAGGAATAGGGAGCTGTGCAGAGTGTGGGTGCGAATGCATTGGCTCAGTGTGAATATGGGAGGCTGGAAAACTGAGTGTGTTTTTGAGAGACGTGGGCCGTTTGTGTCTTTGAGAGACCAGGAACAAAAAGAAATAGTCTGAGCATGAATCTTTTGTGCGGGGATTTTCAGAGCAAACATATGGGGACTACACGGCAAACTGCATTCTTTTTCTCATCGATGGAGTATCAAAAGACATTTGAGGAATAGCTGGCATTTATTATTTTTTGGAATCAGATTAGAAGTAATGCAAAGACCAAGAGAGCACTCTTTTTTTTTGTGATTATTACCTGCTGCAACTGTAGATAATAGTCTTTTAAATGTAAAAAAAATAAATAAAAAAATCAGCTAAACAAAGAACATTTTTGCAAGCATTTATTGTTGTATAAAATGTAAAATGAAGCAGGTTTTAAATGTTGCAGCCTAATCCACAGTAAAGAGGCTTTGTTTTTCACATGGTTCAGTCACTGTTCGGTTTTCTGTCTCATCTTGGGTAGGGGCCCATTTGAGTCATGGTACTTCTTATGTCATGTGGAAACTCAGCTGTAATGAGCCTTGACCCATAACTCTGAGAAACATAATGGTATAGCATGTAAAATACGACCGATACTATGGTTCTTGTTGTTCTGTTTAAAAAAAAAAAACAAACAAAAAAAAACTGTGCAATATGTTGCCATCTTTTTTGGGCTTTAATTTAATGGGACAACTCACATCAGGACTTCAGAAGATTTGCCTCGAGCAGCAGGGTTCTCTCAAATTGGAAATTGGAGGCGGAATAAATCTAAGATTGCCTCTCCCTTCAGAGCTCCAAAAAAAAGGCCTGCAGGGGAGATATTAGAGGAAAGGCTGGAGATGGGAGTTGCAGAGATGGGAGGCATGAGGATGGAGAAAGACTAGAAAAACCAGAAATGGATACAAATCCACCATATGGGAAAAGCTAAAAAAAAGAAAAAAAAGAGGATGATGTAATATTAATGGGGTTTTAATCACATCAGCAATTTAGATTTTAAATAAATAAATAAATAGTCATCTTACCACCAAATGGCAACGCATCAGTGCAAAAAAAAAGAAAAAAAACATGTGCAAACTAGAATGAAGAATGACATTGATCTTAGTGCAAGAGGCATTTGTTCAGGGGATTTTTTTTATTGGTGTATTTTGGTACAAAGATTTTGCTTGTAAAATATGCAATGGATGGACTTGTTGCATGTCCAGGTCTCCTTAATTTTTCTATAAATTGCAAAAAGGAAAAAGAAAACCAAACCAAGTATTGCAGTATTGCAACATGTTATTTATTGTTGGCTATATTACAACATTTCATCACCACAACACTGCAGACTATTAGTAGAATATCAAAAACTACTCTAAATTATCAGGCATCGAAATGGATACTAAAGATCCCCTTGATAAAGACGGACTGACACAAAACATCTCTTCCCTGTTCAGTATAGTTCCTGAATGTCCAACACTAAAGCAGCAACTCCATTAATTAGTTTGCATTGATAATGAAGCAGACAGCGCCATACAGTAACACAGACCCTCTTTCTGAAACTTGACTGTAGAAAGTACTCCAACTAAAAACTGAGCAGTGGTGCAACACAACCACATTTACTAATGAGCTAAGAAACACTTTTTTGATTTGACTTCAGACTCCTATTTTTTTTTTTTATTTCCTGCCTGTAGCCATCAGACTATTGAACGCCCGACTCTAAATGTCTTCATGTTTCAGCTTACCATGGACTCACTTATAGATTTGTAGACCCACATATACATCTCCATGTACACACTTGTTCTTATTTCAGTTTATGTAATCTATTTTATATTTATGTCATGTTTTGCACTAGTGTTAGTAATTTCTTATTACCATTGTTATATTTGTGTGTGCTAATATTTAACACTTTGCATGGAAGTTGTTTGGCAACAAATCAGGTGATAAAGTGTTTTCTCATTTTGAAAAATCATATTTTATAGTAAAAGTTACCAAGTGCAGTTTTAAAGTGTCACTTATAAGATGTTGGGATGATGCATGTTTTCAGCATGAATTTATATCATTCACATAGTTGATTTTTTTAGAAGTCAAACACTAATTAAATGCATACATGTATTGAAATCTTTTTAAACATACTACCGATGTTAGCAAGCTTTTTATTATTATTATTATTATTATTATGCCCGTACCACTGTTGCTTTATATTATGATCAATTGAAAAAACAAACAAACAAACAAAAAAAACGTTGCATAGCGACTGGCTGTTCTAATTATCCCAGTAAATGAAAAAGCAGAAGGATTTTTGTTTGCAGATGTGCCCACAACTTGACTGCAGAAAATACCAGCGTGCCTTTAAACTATCACCAGTTGCCATGGATACTTGTGGTCGTCTTGCTATTTTAACATTAGCTAGCATGGTGTCAACGTACAAAAAAATTGTAATCAGAGCATCAATGTCCAAATGCATCACATGGCAGGTGAGTGGATAAGAAAAAAGTAGAGACACTGTAAAACCGGACAAGGAGAGGTGATGTGTGGTGGTGATGTGTGTTGGCTGCGCTTTGCAAATAATTTAATTTACCTAACTGTACATAGTTTGAACAGTTACAATGCTATTATGGTATACTATATTATTGCCTTCTTTCTGCAGATAAATTGCTCAAATCTTCACTGGAATCGCTCACAGCTTCCTCCGCTTCTGTGTACTTATTACGTCACAAAACGGCGCCGTCATTTGATCCAGTTACTACAAATGACTAATGCGACACTGCAGTGAGAAGGAATTTGTAGTAGTCTGCGTGAAATATTTATTATTAAAGCTTTCGTGTATACTGAATGAAGGCGCAGTATTTCATCTTTCCAATGATGTCTTGCTTTTGTTTTGTCACAGACTCTTGAAGGTACATTAATAACATCTTCAAAAAAAGTTAGCTAATAGCTACAGACACATGCGAATGGCTATAAAACAGTTTTTAGTCGATTGACGTGCTAAAACTTCACTAGATCTTGTTTTATGGTCTTAATGGTCTTAGTTTAAATAACTGAAATAAAAAAAAAATCATCAACTCGATCTAAATTGTGACAGTGATTTATTTTTTTTTGCCCTTTTTTTTTTTTTTTTTTTTTTTTAGAATACTTACACCTACTTAAATCAGACAAAGAGGAAACCCCCTCTTTCCATTCCCTGCAGTCAAGTTTCTTTGAGCGACTTGGAAAGAAATTTATATTCACTCTTTGGTCACAGTGGGATTATAACTGTGTCATTTTGTTTTGGTATACAATAGCTAGGGGAAGCTTGATGAAAAAGGACAAGCGGGTATCTTCTCGCACTCATTCACAAGTTCTTCTACACCTCCCACTACCACACACACTACTACACGTACCCACACACACACACACACACACAGTTACTCTAGGCAAGCTGTTAAAATCATATCAGCAGTCGCTCACTGGATTAGCATATCTGGGTGAGATAAAGAAGCAGACGATGGTTACTTAACTTTGACTTAGTGTTCCCCATCTGTCTCTTTCTATCACTTGCTCCTGCTGTCAGACTTCCTTTGTCATTCTTTTTCCTCCATGTATCGGAGTAGCTTTTTATTATTGCTCTTGCTGCGTCCGTTTCATTGCATGAATATCTGTTAATGTTTGTCTTTCCCTCTCTGCCTTTCTGTGCTTTTGTGTTTATCTCCACTCTATTTTTTGGCAGACAATGATCTCAGTAAAAGCATATTTGATCAAAAATAAATTTCTTATCTTAGTATGCTTACCATGAGGCTTGTGGATAATCTGTTTGGGCATTATGACGTCCTGCCTGGCAGTGGACATCACTGACATTGAAACGCAAGGACATATACCAGAAAGTAAATGCAAAATATCCACTTCCAGACATACACACACACACACGCACACAGACCAAAGTTACACACCTTGAAACTATATATGCAACAGACACAACTCATTTACAGACAAGTGGAACATAAAGTCTCAATTCCATTCGCTAGAAATGTCATGGCTATGAACACGAGATAGAAAACCATGACATTTGATTTCCCTTTAAAAAAAAACAAACAAAAAAAAAAAGTAGGCTTATCCAGACAGGGTGAGGAAAAGACTTAAAAACACATTGGTAGAAAGAAGAAGGATTTAAATGGGTCGTTCATCTGTGAAATTTCCATTTCTTTCCTTTGACTTTTAACCTGATTTTTTTACATAATAGAATACTGGTTGCTGTTTTGAATGTAACCAATGTTCAACAGAATCTCAACTCTTGGAAAGTGATTAGGCCATTATAAAACATGGATATATTCGTCTAAAGCCCGGTTTTGTTTTACTGGAAGCAAAGCTGTGATTAGTGTTCTGGTCTCATTTGAGCAGGATACCCAATATATATTATGTAGTTTGTGGCAAACTGCAACCATGACTTCTTGTGCCTTTTTTTTTTTTCCCAACAGTTTTCTTCTTGTCACTGTCAAAAAAGACCAAATTTATTTTGTGTGAAATTAATAGCTTTCTTATCACAAACTCTCTATCAAAGCTGTGGATTTGTGCAGTTCCTGCTAAGTTATATCACGGTACTTTTCTACTTTTCTTTACGATTTATCGATTACTGAATTAGTATTTCAGTAAGTGATCACGATTAATCTGATTAACTGCTTCAGGCCTTGAAGCACGGTTTTTGTTGTACCATTTGTTGACTAGTAGCATATTTCTGAGGTCTTCATACATTTAATCTACACATCAATTTATACTGAGATTGAATTACACACAGGTGGATTGTTTAAGTGACTTTTGAAGGCAACCAATTGCACTGTTTGACAAGGATTGATTTTTTAAAATATTTTTGGTCAAAAAAATAAAATAAACTATTTATCATTTTCTCTCGCTTCACCATTTTGCACGTCTTTGTCACTCACGACTCCATAACGCGTTTGTATTTTAAAGTCTCTGTCTGTGTAGACTTAACCTCCTCTGATTGCTTGATTTTGTTCAGTATTCCAGCTGGACACCAATTGCCAATGATAATGAAATCAGTCCACATTACATTCCTCAATTTAATCTCTTGCACAATCTGAGTAACACTGATCCATGGACATGAATGTTCCATTTGAATAAATTGTGGTTCACAATGTCACAGAGATAGATAATCATAAGATTGACCCAGGAGTAATGGTTAAGAAGCCAAATGCACTGAAACATATAAATCTCCACTTTGGAGGAAGTTAATGTTTTCATTTGTCAGAGCCTAATGGTGCCATTAGTGCACTCATTGGCATTTGCTGTCCCGCAGAATAAATTCATGCATATGGCCGCTCATCCCAAGATGTGAAACATGTGTACTAACGCAAGTGTACATAGGTGCCATGCAGATAGCAATGCACTTGACCATGCTCTTCTGGCACACTGATAATTTTTTAAGTCCACCATCACCTGTCGGTGTAATTGAGGTCTGTTTGTAGCTGACCACCTAGTCTGTTTTATAATGGGGCCCCACGGTATAACCGTACAACTGTTGCTATGGATGCCGCTTGTTTAGAGTAATCCAAACAGATGGCTGTTTATTAAAATGGCTTATAGGCATGTTTCATACTAAAGTAAAATATTGTTCCCTGGCACACAAGTGACAGCGGATTTGCAATGATACTAACATATTTATATGAAGGTAAGTAACTGAAATATGCACCATAGACAAAATGATAATAAAAAGTGTGGACGTTTCTGTGTGCATACACTGTTCATACGTACAGGAAACTGGTTCTGAATAAAAGTTTAGATGAACATGTGCGCATTAATGTTTTCATACAGTGGCATGCTTTGCTGTAAAAGTAAAACATATCATGCAAATACACTCAGGAGATAGTAGTTAGGGGAAATCAGCGAGAATGAATCTCCCATTAGTAATTTAATTCTCATGCAAGTTTACAAAAAAAAACAAAAAAAACAAAACTATTAAGGGCAAATAATGAGATGATTTCAGTGATAAGTGCAGTAATTACACAACAAATCAAACATGTGTTTTAAACTATCTCCCTGAACTTCTCATGACCTGTGTAATCTTTCCGAACTATAGACACCTCACAAACCCCCGACTCCCAACTCTCTTCACTTTCTCTCTCTTACTTGTTCTTACCCCTATTTCTAATTTTCCTCAATGACTGATCTCCCACCTGCCTCAAATAATAAGATACTCCCACAGGCCTGCGAGACTCATTCCCCTTACATCTATCACTCCTGAAGTCACATTACTGGCCTTTACAAGCACTAGGATGTTTTTCTCCCTAATTGTAGCCACATACATACCTCACCCACTCCAGAAATAATAAATGGCCTTGTCCTCCATTATGGCCATCAGGGAGCTCATACTGGGAGTAGCACACCGCCCACAGTGAGGAGTTGCCTGTTTTGTGCTGGATGTTGTTGCCAAAGCACGGGAAGAATTTGAGCTGCATCCTCCGAAACGCGTGTCTCCACTTTGGCAGATGCTCACGTCTTGCTCCATCTTTCTCCTCTGAATAAACATAAACAACAACAGGTTGAATAGGAGATGAGCAAAGGAAAGACTGACTCTCCAGGAGCTCAGTGTCTGCAAATCAGATGTGTTAAGACAAGCTTGCCAAAACCTTAGCCCAAAGAGACAGACATACCGAGCCCTGGCAGAAGATGGCACTGTATTCCTATCGCATTGCATGGGCCATTACTTGCACTGTATTTGTCAGAGAGTAGAAAATGTCTTTATCAAACAAAAACCATGGCGGAAAACACTGAGATTTAGATCCAAGATATTTTCACTTTAAGGGTAGGTCATGAATGACAAAATGTGGGAATTCTTTAAAAATAGAACCAAACATGCTTGACAGTTTCTTTGGCAGAATGAATTTTATAAAGAGACTTGAGTTGTCCAGATAAAACCAGTTCACTCTGTTGTGGTAAGGCACTGATGCCTAATCTGAAAATCGTTCCTGCTGATCTGGCAGTTCAATTTGCTCACTGCATGCCTGTTATAATTTTATTCATTAATGTAAGTTAGCATTGCAGCCTCACTTCTGTCACGCATTCACGTTTCATTTAAAAAGCGAGTCATTTGTAAAATAAAATAAAAAAAAAAAAAAACGAAAAGAGGAAAACAATGTTCATTTTGGGTTTCAACATAACATTCAGCTAAATATGATAATTTAATTTCTAAGAATTGTGTGGCGTATTTAAACTTTACAAATCTGATCTTAAATGTAGCCCTTGGATTTGGTTTAAGTGAAGTTCAGGTTAAGCTATGTAATTACCATCTTTCAATTTGATATTGTATAAAACACTTTGGATTGGATGTGTATGAAATGTATAAGTAAGCTTACATTGCTTTGATTTACCTGTGGCAGAAAGATTTTCTTTTTTTATATAACTGGAGTTTGTTGAAAACATAAAAAAATACACAAGTGTGAAAAGCCAATCTCTAGTAAAAAAAGAAGCTCCCCACTTTAGCAGAGTTTGATACCTTAAAACAACTCAAAATGAAAATGTTCACAACACTGGCATAAAATACAAGATCAGTGGATAGTGCATAGTCCATGCAGCTACACGAAACTGTCAGACTGATGATTGTTAGTCCACTGAGACAATTTCCAAGCAGACAAGAACATACTATATTTGGTTCCTTTGCACAAATAAAAGCATGATGTAAAATTTTAAAAGTTATCCCAATCTTACGACTTGGGGCAGACTCAGTCACCACACATGAGGTGGATCAATACAGCAGCTGCCTTAAAAAGAAAAAAAGTTAGCAGGAAACAGTGGAAAAAAAAATGTATTGTATCCCACAGATCTCTACAATTTTTGTTTGAGTTTAAATGGCTAAAATAAGCTAAAACTTAGAATGAATAGTTTTTGCACAGCCCAACGATTTTTTCATTTTCGTACAAACCTATGACCAAATAACATGTTTTTTAGTAGAGTTAAAAGAACTATTACTCCTGCCAACTTTAAAGAACCTCACTTCAAAAAAATCGGAATCCTTTTAACAACAAAAAAGATGCTTCAAAGCACTTTTTTATTTCATTTTTTTTTTATTTTTGTTTTAGCTCTGCTATTGAAATTAACGCAAACGTCCCCATTGTTATCTCCAGCAACTGGCCGACTTTCTTTATAGCGTTTGTGTGGTCATCTGTCACGTTAAATCATTTCATCTTCTGTTGTTCAAAAGTTTTCCTTTGTGGCTCTCGCTACATGTTTCTAACACCAACAGGCCAGTTTACAGATGGCAACGTGAAAACAGCACGGATATTATTTTCGACATATTCATAAATATCACCTGTTCTTTTAATGGTCAAGAGCCAGAAGTTAAAGGTATGAGAGTCCTGCAGCTAAAAGACTCAAGGATAGATCAATGTCAGTCGTCGGGGGGAATGAAAGTCAGTCTGGTGGAAAAGCAGAAAAGAACGAAGGAGCTTCAGGCACTGGAAAGTCATATCATAGAGTCGTCAAGGTGGGCTGTGGTGGTTTCAAATCATGAATTCTTTAATGTACTAAGTCCAAATGGTCCCCTGTGCCCTGCAATGCCTTGCCTGGGAGTCAGAAAATAATTGAGAACTTGAGGTAAAGCAAAAGGAAGGGTGAGGAAATACAAGAAGTGAGGATGCAAGCACCGGGCAACGGAAGGGATGAAGAAATGACAGAAAGAGAGATGTAGTCATTGCTGCTTTACAAAAAGAATTACCTTACCGTCACACAGTTACGGCTCTCTTGTGACTTTGCGGCTGTCATTTGCTCAGTCCTGCTCCTGTGCATTGGTCACATTCATGATAAAGCTTTGGTGGGAGGTAATCTAGGTGCATGACAAGGAAAGAACCACAGAGGAATATATATATTTCATTTCAGGTTATTAATCAGAATGTCTAATCACCTCTCTACCAGATCAATAAATCAGTTTTGTAGTAAAAAAAAAAAATTAAGGGATGGAAAGTGATACCAAACTACAAAACATTTGCTCTTTGCAGGTTTGCAGGTCCCTGGGTCAGTAAGTTAGCTCTGAGTGACCTTTTACAACATGATGAATGAGCTGATTTTTAAAGACTGTATGTGTTCAACACGACTTAAAAACTGAAGCAACAAATGTTATAATCAAACCATTTTTATTGAATGGCAGGTTTTTAAAAATCCATCCCTAAAAGAGCCCAAAGACGCTTATTTCATAACGACTGCTGCTGCACAGTTGCTGCGTTAGAAGCAGGAATCTAAAACCAAGGTTAAAAACATTGCTTGGGGCAGCCATCCTCAAACTGTGTTCTTTGGGAACCTTGATAATTGCCTCTTTCAGTTTCTCAGCTCAGTGAGTACTGGCCACTAACTCTCTTAGCTGGTTGCATGTTCATTAGAAGTCCTCATTCAGTAGTTAGAAGGGATATGAGGTTTCAGCAAACCCATTAAAGGCCAAATGTCACCAATTTTACTACGTGCAAAGCACATAAAAGAAGTCATGTGTGCAATTGATATTGAATACTTTTCAGTTTTTTTGTGACAAGGAGCCAACAACTATAGTGTAAGGAATATATTTGGATTTAATTTGATAATTAATGACTATGTTATTGCAGCTTTCTGACTGTTTTATGAGTAAAAACAACATTTAGGGTATGTTTAGCATTTTGTTTTGAAATGTAAAGATTAAAACAATAAATTACTGATCTATCCAAATGTGTAATTTTAGTCACAATGTCATCCATATTTGAAGGAATGTGGCTTCCCGGTTGGATGGAGAGCTGGTTAAGAGCTAACACCTCAGAGTAAGAAGTTAGTTTGGGAGGGGCTTCGCACTTCAGATAACGGAAATGCCTTAGTTATTGGCAAGTGTCGAAGAAATTTTACTGAGTTGTTCATGTTTCTGTTTCCCTGAGAGTAAATATGGGTAAATGTGTGTATCTCCTCATAAGTTGGAAAATGTTTGGTAGAAAGTAACTAATTTCACAAACTTGTCCATGTCCGTAATTCAGGCCACAATTACAAAATGTAAAACAAAAGTTCTCCTAAGTTGCGTTGGGAGAACTTTTGCACCTCTGCATTGTTTTGTACATTCAAATCACTGTGCATATCAAATTATTCCAGTTTTTTTCTGTCGTTTTTTTTTTGAAAAGGGAACATTATGAGAAATGTTGAATTGAAGAAATAGAATGAGTCACTAGTTGAATAGTACTTTCATGTCCATACTTGAAGATCCAAACTCACAAAAAATGCAAAGACAAACAAAAACTGTCATTTTAATGTCAACAGTTTCCCTCCTTCGTCCCTGCATTGAAGATATTGCAATACCAACCATTCTAGTGCTCAGGATGAGGGAACAAACAGCCCACATCAGGGCTTCTCAGGGTTTATTGTTAAGATAAATGTGCCTTAAAGCTTTTGGGTAAACAACAAAAATAACCAGCGGAAGGGAACACCAACATCATTTGATGAGGCATCCTAAATGTCTTGACGAGGTACTGCATTGCCCAGGATAAATATGTTGGTGATGGTAGATGGATTCCACTGGCTGTCCATGTGACTTCCACCTCTATTCCATTTGTCCTTCAAGATGTTGGCTGAGATTATCTGGTTTAGTTTTCACTTAGTTTATGTGTATTGTAGCTTGTATTGATTCTTCTTCTCCAAGTGTTGCAGTTGGAACTGTTGCGTATTGCCTGCTGCATTTCTCCCTTGTTTGAAAAGTTTTTTTTTTTTTTTTTTTTTTTTTTTTTTTTTTTTTTTTGGTTTTTTTTTTTTTTTTTTTTGGTTGGTAATGGGGGTGAAAAAAAAAA
>NW_015112751.1:298441-317189 GCF_001443285.1 Poecilia latipinna | reverse complement strand
GTTTTTTCCCTTTCGCTTTTTTCCTTTTTTAAAAATTTTTTTTTTTTTTTTTTTTTTTTTTTTGTCTTTTCATTATCGTGATTTGTCTTTATTTTATTATGGTTGGTAATGAGGCTGAATAAAAAAAAAAAAAAAAAAAAAAAACACCTGATAATTTTTTGAGTAATCTAACAGTAAATTGTTTTGTAAGTCACAAAATGTAAAACAAATATCTGTCTGTCTGTCTATATGGTTAGTTTTTAATTGATTGCCATGATTATTACTGTTTTATCTTGTTTCTGCTTTTGTCTGCAGTGTTTTACATCAAAAAATACTAACATATACGTTCAGTGTATGTTAAACTGTTGCAGGACATAAATTAAGTCATCATCAAATTCTTTTTCTGACTTGAAATAGAATTGCGCACATAAAGAACAAAATCTAAATTTCACATGAAATGTGCCTACCAAGGTATTTCTTGGCACATTTATTTATTTATTTATTTTTTAATTCAGAAAAGCTCACTCAGAACAAGAAATGAATAATTCTGCACAGGAATGCTTCTTTTATTCCACCTTCTCAGCTGAATTATTGATATAAGTTTTAGAGAAGTTCCTCTCAGCATGCAACAAGGATTATCTGTTTATATGCTTAAAGATAAAACACCAGTGTAACAAAACCTCCATCAACGAGTGCAGAGATGGAGTTTGAATATTTACAGTCAGTTAATGACATTTCCATTCAGCGAGCTTGTCAGGAATAACAAAACCCCCCATTTACCCCCTGCATCTGCTTAAGTCCCTTTTCTTCCTCCCTGTGCCCCAAGTGGCTCAGAAATCCTACTTTATAGCAGAGAGGTGTCAGAATTTTAAACAGGCCCTGTCTTTATCCCCTGCCTCCCCGAGCTCTTTCCCTTTAATTCCTGGAAGGCTAGGCTGTGGTCGCCTTTTAACCCTCACCTGCTCCTCCGCTAGAATAATGTCGGTTTCTTTCTCTATTCTTTGGTGGAAGAAGGTAAGGGGTGATGACGAAGAGAGGAGAGGGATGGTGTGAAAGGGAAGGAAATGGAAAGGGGCTTTTGGAAAGATACAGTTAAGATGGAATGGAAAGGGTGGGAGGTGTGTGCTCTGTGTCTGTGTGTTGGGGAAAAAATAAATAAATAAATGAAAAATGGAAAATACTGGCAGAAGTACAGACCGGAGACATGGACAGACAGCAAAGGCTCGGAGTGATATTATGCTCCGGTGGGAAGCTGACTAGCCATTTATCACACCTCACTTTAAAAAGAAAACAGGGAGAGACGGCGGCAATTTTTTCCCCCCCATCTCTTGTCTGACAAATCTGATGACAAAGCACAATCCCTGAGCCAGGTAATGTCCCCATTGTGAAACCAGAACAACTTTACACAAAGCCAAAATAAGGGAGTGTAATTGGCCTATATTTGGGGGAAAATAGGCTGGTTCCTTTGTCCTGACAACAGTAGCCTCTTGGTAGTGATATAAATTTGAGTTGTAAATTGTCCTCACGTACAGAGATACCCATTATGAGAATATCTGTTTTTATATTCACGTTTACTTATTTTAATTCATCTGTAGTCACCATTTTCACTCAAAGCTAATTTCTTCAACTTGTAAATGTTGGCCAGTAGTACATTGGTAAATATTATTACACCTGTGAATTATTATAAGACATTTAAGCTTGTTTTTTTTTTTTTTTTCTTTTTCTTCCTAGGAGCTCCATGCTACTAACTGGAATAAATTTCCAAATGAATTGCCTATAAATGATATTCTGCTGTATGAGTAATTGCCTTCAATTCACTCCCCTTTGAATCAATCTCATGTGTGAAGTCAACACTGTTAATTAGACCTGTTTTTATGTTCAAGGAACCAGCTGAGCCTGGCTCCTATCTCATTCTCTCCCTCTCCCTTTTTCTCTCCAGCATTTGTACTTAATTACTGAGGGACTGCTGTCTGCACCAGCGAGGCATAACAAAGAGATGTAATGGCAGCAGCCAACCCCAAAAAAAGACAGAATAATTTAACGATTTCTCTCATTTTTATGTCTTAAGAGAGTACGGTGGTTAGAAGTCACTAGCAAGCAGATACGCTCAATTTGGTAATCTTTTTTTATTTTTTTTGAATTAAAGTTTGATATATTCACAATTTCTTATCTGTTTGAAATACTGTGCTCATTAGCTCTGCTGATGATGCCATAACTTTTTGTCTTGCTAATTTATAAATGACTTTAAAGAGCAGATATCCTCATGTTCACATCTGTTTCTCATCGATTGTAATCAGGTTTGTAGCTCACAAAAGTTCAGAAGATTTCTATGACTGAAACCTTTTCAGATATCTGAAAAAAAACATAAACAAAACAAGCATAAGGAAGCTAAGACACCAGTTGCTGAAGACTGATGGTGTTGCATTTGGAAATGTAAAACTTGGGCACCGATGCATAACACAAGACAAATGAGATAGCTATTTCTCCAGGATGTAATTTAGTAGCATCGAGATTTGAATGGCAATTCATCTAGTGAGGAGAAGTGAGTCAGAACAAACTGTAGACTCATCAACCGTTTTTTTTTTTTTTTTATACAAATATTTTCAAACAGAATAGGCCTTCTCTGAACATACCAGTTAGTCTTTTAATCGCTCTATAAAACTTCTGGGTGGTGTGTAAGTCTATCTTATGTGATGTCTTTCTTTCTAGGTAATGTTTGATGTTTGTCTAATGTCTTATTTATGTTCCTGAAATGGAAATCAACAGCTTCTACTCTAACCCCAACCCTCAAACTTATATTTACCATTTATACTCATAATATAACAGGTCCTGTGAAGTGCTTTGACCTGGGTTATGAGAAATCAGTCGCCTTTGTCCAGGTACTTCAACAAAGCTCAACCATGGTTTCTATGTTCAAAGCAACAATTATCTTTGCATTATTTTTTGTTTTTTCCCAATGAACTGTTGCACACCAATTTCATAGTCATTTTTTTTCCATTGTGAGAGATATTTAGATGGAGCCAGTACAAACTTTACATCCTCATCCATGTGATAGTTTATGCAGGAGTTGACTTAAAAGTCTCTATTCCCCCCCCAGAAAGTACATTTGAAAGTTCCTGATCTCATTTGAATGTTTTAGATTTTCTGGATTCAACACATGACCATATATGCATTTCAGTATTACAGTCTGCAATTGTGATAACTGATATGAGATAACACCGAGATTTGTTCTTAGCAAAAACATGCACTGTTTTTTTTTTCTTCTTTTTTTTTTGTAGAGTAAATGTGGAACATTACTCCAGCTTTCATTCCACCAGTGTTCATCTTGAACATGACCAAATATTTTTTTCAGTTTTAACATCCTCACACATTGAAGTTTAAGAAAAGTGATGGTTATTCGTACAGATGAAACATTCTGTTCTCTGATGAAAGTATTATTAGTCGAGGTGAGAGAAATGCTTTAATTATAATGATGTAAAGCGAAGGTGTGAAGTGGAGATTTACATAAGGCACAGAATGACACCTACAGGGTGCTGAAAATTGGTTTCACACCATACCGGTTGGTTCCATTTGTTGCTCAAAGAGCAGTGAGCGACAGTGTGGATATTGGGTGACAAGGTAAAGTGCACACACACAAGCACGCCCAACACACACACACACACACACACACACTCCTCTCTGTACGCCGATTCTCCACATACGCACAACGTGAGAAGATGAGAAGAAGTTTTACAGGTTTTGACACTTTTGATTACATTCAACACCCCAGAAATCCATAGGACATGTAACGTGGAAATTATCGATTGATCACAGACACTCTGTCCCAGTTTTTTTTTTTTTTTTTATATGAGATGAATTGAATAAGCTGCACCTTTGCTAAGCTTGGCAATACCTGAGGTTATGAAAGAAAGCTCATAATTTAATAGTGCCATTATAGCTTCAGCAGCAAAACCACAGGCAATCATGTAGCTGGAACTCGTGTTTAGCCCACTCGAGTCCCAGAGGTCCCTGGCAATAGCTCATATTTGTTCATCACAGTAATCACATTGATTTCTGAAAGATCACACGTCTTATCTTTATTAAATCTGCTCTGATCAGTCACAGCATTAAAACACTGACAGATGAAATGAATAATAGTTGTTTTTTTCTCTCCTTACAGCACAGTGTTGCCTCTTGACATTTAAGGTACTGGCATTTATATTGCGGTTACATTGGCACATAGCACCCATTCACACATTGTTTTAGATCAAACATACCTGTCCATAACACTCCAAGTTTGATAAACATGTTTCTCTACGCTGATAAAAGCTGCACAGAAACAACTAAAGGAGAACGATAAGGATTGCTGAGGGAGCTGACAAACTCTGCAGCCAACAACCCCCATCCTAGTTGACAGATCATGAGATTCCCCAATACAAGTCAAATTTTTACACTTTAAACAATCAACATCTAAGAGCTTAACTAAATAACTCGTATCAACCCCAAAGCAAATGTCAGTGGTTCTTTATTAATCGCAAAACAAACTCTGGCTTTAACACCTGAAATGCACAATGTAACAGGGAACATTAATGCAAATTAATTTAAGAAGCACAAGATCTAGGAATGTCAGGCTGGATGGGGCTTTATATGAGACTTTTTTTTTTCAAATTTGTAGCAGATAAATAATTTGATGAATCGTTTTTATTACACTTTAAAATTATGCACTACTTTTGGTCAGGCTATCACATAAAATCACAATAAAAGACATTGAGATTCCTATTTTTCACATAAAATAATTCATTGGGCATGAAAAGGATTTCAGGGCACTATAGTTTCAGTCCGAGCAACCGTCTCTAGTGCTGAATCATGGGCATTGCAATAATGAGAAGAGAAGACCCCATACCCGTCTCATATTTAAAAATTATTTGACACCCCCACATTTGCATTGAAATATTTCCTCCAGTGCTGCTTGTTTTGCTTCGTGAAAGAAACGGTTCTGCTTGATAGATAGGGGAATTTCCATACCCGCTAAAACTCCACTATGGGTTTTTCTGGCTACCTACAACAATTCATCGCTCCACATGATCCAAGCAATCACTAGTGCAGGCTGGTGAAAACTAGGGAAGGCGACATCAGTCGCATTGATAACTCACAAAGTCTAACTTGCATCATGAAATTGATGATTGGTGATGATATTTTCTGGTTTAACTGTGTCAGTGCTAGTGATTCACTGGAAATAACTGCAATCGAGTTGATTAAACTGCAGGTATGTGTAAAGTGTCTTTGTTGACAGAAGCTTAATGGAGGCAGCGGAAGTTGGTATTTGCATATATTTCTATATTTTTAAAACAAATGGCAGAAAATCAGACTGGTCAAAATTGAAATTCTATTTTAATGCAGAGATTAGTGGTTAAAGTCCTGAAAGCATCCATAAAATATCAATTCTGTGTCAGTAGTATTGAAGGCACTGTATATTCATATAAAAATAATAACCAAATTGCGGCATTCAGTTTTGCTGTATAAAGCACATTTGCTTATGGATTTATTGAAACTTTAACATTTTATTTGCACAAGTAGACTACGGTAATCCACGGTGATTCTGCATGTACGGCAATGTAACTGTAGAAGTCATGTTTAGGAGGGTATCTTAAGGTCATCACCATCCTTTGCAGTTCAATGGAGCCATAAGTTGATAAATTCAGGAGGGCATTTGCCCTTCAAGCCACACAATTTGCTAGCAGCCCCTGCCTCTGTTAGGCCTCTCCTAATCTAATGGCAACTGTCTGCCTGTGAAGAAAAATGAGAAAATTGTTTGTGAAAAATGAGCATCAAACCTGTTCCTTCAAAGACCCCTCCCCAACTCTAGATACCCCCACCTCACCCCACCCCAGTTCCTCATCAGAAGCACGGTTAGCAACAGCAGCATTTATTAGGCCCGGGAGAGTTTCTTCTGCTTGGCCCACTAAGGAGAAGTAAATGCAAGCAATTATAGAAGGAGCGATTTAACATGTCAGTGTTGCCCTCGCAGTATAAGTGGCTCAGTGTAAAGTGCAGTCTGAACAGGCAGAGTATGCTAACAACATGACAAGATTGCGGATTATATATGACTGGAAACATTATTTGATTTAACTCTGTGTTTTTTTTTTTTGTATCAGTAGCAATGAAGGCATTGAATTATTATTATTATTATTATTTATTTATTTATTTTTGTTTAAGTGTGGAAGAAAATTGCTTGCTTATTGTGGTCAACTTATCCCGTTAGCATTCATAATTAAATTCTCTTGTTTGTATGTTTGTTTGAACTCTCTATTTCCTAAGTGAAGTATGCGAGATCCCAATAGGCTTGCTGCTGTTGTGAACTACATTTTTTCAAACAGTCTTTAATACTATGACAAAACTGCTATCTTGTTCTTCTTTTTTAAAATGAACAAATAAGCCTTTAGCTAGCTTTAGCTCAGTCAGCTTATTACATAAGATGTCAAAAGTACATATTAAAGTAGATGTTTTTAACCCATTCCTCTAATTGTATCTGTTTAATTTAACTTTATGTCTGAACCGTTTCCCCGTGTATGCAGATATGACTATTGCATATGTTGGATTTTTATTTTTATGACCATCAAGAAGTCTTCTACCATGGCACTGGCTTTTCTTCTTGTCACTTTTGAACAGTTTTACTTCAGAGAAAAGCATATTGAAGGAAAAAAAAAAAAACAACAAAAAAAACAAAACAGACTAGCTATACTGTCAGCAGCATATAACCTAACCCACCCACAAGCATCTTATTTGCAAGGCCCCTGCCATAACTAACTGGATTAGTCAGCCACAATTGATTTGGCACATGTTATCAAAACCAGACAGCTAATGCCTTCAGCACGCAGCCCCACCCACCACCTCCCATTGATTTCAGCACCATCTCTTCCATCCTTTCTCCCTGAACTTCCTGTTTGCAGTGTGTCTGTTTGTTTTCTGTATTTCCTCAATCCCTCTGCTCTAATTTCTACATGTACTTTGTCCCACTCCTTCCTTTTCCTCACATTGTTCCTCATTTTCCTTCAACCTCATATGAATCTTATGTAATACTATTCAGCCGTGCACGTTTCTTGTTTTGAACCCCTTCAGTTTAACCGTCTCCTCTATTTGCTGCTCACATTCTTCCCTCTGCATTCTGCATCTTTTACCCAAAACTGTTTTGACAGTTTATTTTTTTTTCCTCCTTCATCGACCTCAGAATTTTGTCATGTTTACCTTCTCCTACCTTTTTTTTTTTTTTTCTCAAACTTTTTTTGGCCTCCCTCAGTCTCCTCCCCTGTCCTTCACCATGACTTTGCTTTCTGTTTTCATCTCTCCAAGCCAGTGTGCCACACCGTGGCTCTCCTCATCGTGCATTCATCCATCCTTTATTTCACTCCGCCAGCCAAATCACTCTCCAACAGATGCCGCACTCATTCAGTGGCTTTCCCAAGTGTACAGAAGTGCGCCTCCACGACTGTCTGTTATGCCGGCGTAAATATGTACGTGTGTGTGTAAGGGAGCTTGTGTGGGCATGCATGTGTCTCAGTGGAACAGGCCTGGCCAAGGCTAATTGCTGCCTCCTACCTGGTGGTGACAGGCCTAATCAAGGATGATAAGCTCACTTTTGGTTCCTCTCTCTCTTTCTCTCCTCAGGCTTGCTCTCGCCTTTTCTATCCCCTCTTTTGGCAAAACAATAGACAGCCTCTAGTCACCCATTATGGGTTGTTTTCGGAGAGAGGAGGAGGATGGGCGGATGATGGCGGGGTGGCAAGAGGAAGAAAAAAGGGCAACACTTTTCATTTCAAGCTCTCCTCTCTTAAGGGGACAGCATGGGAGCAAAAATTGGCCAGAGTGCTTGAGGGGTTGAGGTACGCAGGTTGCAGCACAATGGGCCTATTCACCTCCTCTCAAACACTGAAGGGGCCAAAATGATTTGATGAAAGAATAAATGAATGAAAAAAATTTGTTTCAGGGTGTTTTCAGATTTTGGCAGAGTGATGCATTGTGGAAGGTTGTATGTTGTATGCCTGTGTGTACATACAGTATGTGTGCGTATGAAAAACTGAGCTACTGCCTTAAAGGGTATGGCTGTCAAACAACTACCTCTTGTGTGTCAAAGCTACTGGAGTCTGGAATTACAAAAAAACATGGTGTATTGCTTGAACAACATAACATATATATATTTGTATATTTGTGAGCATAATGCCGTACGTGTCAGTGTAACGTGGCAGCACAAAAATGCCCCATTTTAAACAGTTCCTAGAGTTGAATCAGTTTTAGTTCATTTGCTTGCTCAAATGATCTCTAAATAAACATCCCTATAGAAGTCTGATGAGTGACGGTTTTCTATACCGGTGCATTTAAAAGGAGCACAAGTTAAAAAGCTCTGACTTATTCATTAGTTCACCCTAAAGACATTTTCTATTGTTTATTATGTTTTTTTGTTTTTTTTTTCCTTTGCACATGCAGTCAAATGATCTTGGCTCCCCCATGTGTTGACAAGGTGCTCTCTGCTTGCTACTAAGAACATGAAGACCTGGTTACATGTAATGGCTAGGGGGAAACACTGCATTTTTTTTTTTTTTTTTTTTTACACCCCAAAATGACAGCTTGTTTCCAGCACTTTAATTGGTTGTGTGGTTACAGACATAATAATTCATTAAATGGATGGCCTTGAACCCTGTATGACTTTTTTTCACATCAAATTTCTCCACCTACATGATACATTGTCATACATAGTTCATTCATCGGTTAAATCGGGCTGCTGGACATTTCTTTGACATTTCTAACTTCTGTCACATAAGCATGAAAGTCAATGCCGGGTTTTCATTACATACAAAAGCTTGTTAAGCTAATTTGAATAATGAACTGAACTCATTGCACTGTTTAACTAGGATCAATTTTAATGTATGTGTGATTGAACTGAAATTAGATGATGCATCTTAGGCGACCAGGCCCTTTTTTTCCTTCACTCTGACACCAAATTGGTTAACTTTGCATGTTTTCTGCCACCTTCTAGCTAATTTGGTAACATGTTTACGTTGATAAAAACCATTTATGTCCAAGCTTCAGCTGCCTGGCTGAATTCTTGAGATATTGCTTCAGTGACCTTGTTCCCTCATTATGCCATCTATCTTTGAAGTGCACTAGACCATCCAAAACATGATGCTGCTACTCCTGTCCTTCAAATTTAAAATAGTGTGTTCAGGCTAATGGGCTTCCTCCCTTCCTCTAAAAAAAATAGGGGTCCATATGGATAAACATGTCATGGGGTGGTGTGGTGAGAATGAACACCAAGACCCAGGTGATGATTTAATAAAGGGCTCAAAACACAGTCCAACACAGGCAGCACAGCAGAGAGTTAGCACACAGCTAATTACCGGTAGCAACTGAAAAACAGGACTGAATGGGAGAGCTAAACTGACAGGACTTAACAGTTCGGCTGTGAGGGCAGGCAGACAAACGACAAATGACATTCGACGACAAGGATCCGACAAGAGACAGAGACAACAGGTGAACTTAAATACACACGGGGTAATCAAGGGAACGAGACACACCTGGGAACAAACAGGGAGGACAGGACATCACAGAGACTCACTCACGGGGAACAAGGACACAGAAAAAAACAAGAAATAAATACACAAAAACACAGATCATCACAAAACACTTCAATTTTTCAATTTTAGTTCTTTCATACCTCATGATGAGTCGCAAAAAAATTGAAGTCTTTGTCCCTGAGTGCATTTGCAAACTATAATCTGGCTCTCTTTTTCTTTTTTTTTGTTGCTTTTGGGGTAATGGCATCTTTCTCTCTGAGAGCCTTTTAGACCATGTCAATACAGAACTTGTTTCCCTGTGGGTAATGACACTCTTACCAGCTTCAGCCAACATTTTCACAAGGTCGTTTGCTTTTGTTTGGTGGTTGAGTTGCACATTCAGACCTAAACACGCTCATCTTTGGTACACGGAACCTGACAGTATGATGACTAGTCAGTCCTATTGTGCTTATAATTGCATCAACAGAAGAAAGGGGCATCTCAAAATGATACTTAAAGGATTAATCAGAATTGTGGAGTTCTACCATTTTCTTCCTTTATCATTCCTGGATTTACTTGATCTATTTTATATTGTCACATATGAAAGCAGTTTGTTGGAGGCATTGAGCTTCCCTGCATGTTAACTCTGATGTTGTGAATTAATTTATTTTTTTTTAAAAATGGCAGCATCATCATTTGAGATTTCCAAAGTTTTTTAAGGACATACTAATCATTATTTTAGTCAATGTCAAATTTATAATAAAATAAAGATATTTCAAGATCATTGTCTCACTCATCAGGCATTTAGTATAGCATAGAATAGAAATACCCTTCATTGTCCTACAGGGAGGGAATTGAGGCTTAACAAAGTGAGAGGGAATTGAGGATAAGTTTGTTCACACAGAAAAAAGTATAAAAATATATAAAAACAATATGAAAAAAAATAGTTTACTGGACACTAATGACAAAATTAAAATGTAGAATATGGTGCAGTGACAGTATAGACTGATAAAAAAAAAAGTATGTACAACTAGGTAAGATATTTTGAAGAAATGTACAAAAATATGCATGTGTGCATTAAAAGACTATTTTCAGTATGTGAAAAATAAAACTGCAAACAAATACCAGCAGAAACGTACAATGAGTACGACATGCTTTGTCCGTCATGCATGTAAACATGGAGTTTGTTGGGAGCAGAGATGGTTACAGAGTCACAAAGGATGCAGCAGTCATTGAACGAGGACTCCAGTTTAGCAACAGCTTGTGAGAGACATGGTCCAACAGTGGTTATATTTTTGTCTGGGTTCTTCTGCCTCCCTCCACTGGCACTGGGTCAAGGGAGCATCGGCCTTCTTGATGAGAGAGAGAGAGAGAGAGAGAGACTTACTCTGAAAAGATACAAATATAAACCATTATCTACAGCTATATAGTACAAGAGCTGCACAGTGGAATGATTGTTAGGCTGTTGCTGTGAAGTTATCAAGGTGGCAATGCCAGCCTGGGTTCTTCTTACATGCAAGTTAACATGTTTTCCTTGTGTACTCATAGGTTCTCTCTATGTCTTCTGGCTTCCTCCCACCACCAAGAAATATGCATGTTGGCTACCTGCTCTTTTTGAAGTAGTCTTGAAGAAACATGGCTGTCATGTTTTTTTTTGTTTTTTTTTCCTGTGATGAACTGGCAACTGTTCTAGACCTCCACTCTCAAAATAAACATTAGACAAAGCCAATAGGCCCATATAAAACCCAGGAATATCTGTTTTCACTCTAATTTAAATCAGAGGTGATGTAACAACTACATATATAATAAATTTCAGATTTATTTTCTGTCAGGTTTCCTTTGTCTGTTGTGTTTTCTGATGAAAAATAAATAAATAAATAAATAAAATAACTTGTTCACAGTCATAAACCTTGGTATTTAAAAACGTACAGTATGATTCATAACAGATCATATACGGTATTATATGTCATTAGCTTGTGTCCCTTTGCTGCTGTTCTGCAGTATTTATTGCTATATTTTTTATTAGAATGATTAATGATCTCAGTGGAACTTAATCATTGTGAGACCTAGAAGCAGAAAGAACTATGTTTATGACCTAATCAAATATACAACTGTGCTTGTAATAAAACAAAATTATAATTTCCCCAGTGTACAGTGTTAGGGAAAATACATTTAGAATCATAATTTCTGGATCATGTGACTGTATGGCAGCTTGCTTGTACAGTCCACGCACAAACACTGAAACTTGCTTCATCGATTAAATAAACAAATATGGTGATAACATAGAAACAAAAAAAATATGCCTAAAATCTTCAAATCGGATCTACGCAGTCGTGCATCGGACTACAGTGTGACTTACTGCTTGATGTTACACCTAGTCTGTAGACGTGCAGTGGGGCCACGAGCACCGGCAGTGCAGTTAGGTCATCTTCTTTCTTTCTCAGTTTTTGTTTTGACTACTTTTGTACCACCACTTGCAGCTCAACTACAATTGTCTGCATTTTTCTTTTTTTCCATCTCATGCGAATCAATCGTTGTTAATGTTTTTATGTGTCGGTTTATGTTTTGGTCATGTTATCACTTATATAAGTCAGCTTTTTCTACAGTTAGCTGAAGAAGCTAACTGTACAGTTGTACAAATTTCTCTACACTTTTAAGAGTTAGGGTTCAACTCTGAGATCAAGCTTTAAAAAAAATACACACACCGGTAAGTATTTGAACTATATTTATATTTATGTCACTTTTTTACAATGTTAATAATTTTTTAATCTACACACATTTAAGGATCAGGTGACTATTTAAGCATGGAAGTTGAATGTAATACGCAATTAGTCCAGGTGGGCGAACAATTAAGAGTTAATTAGAAGGTGGGCTGCACTGCTTCAGTCAGTCAGTCAGTCTATGGGAGGCGCTCCAAGCATTTGGCTTGTCGAGGTAATAGACTCTTTATCACTGCAGACAGGCAGTCTGCATAGTGCTGCATGAACTTAAGTGATGTTATGTGTGGTTATTACAGCAACATTTTAGTAGCATCTACATCACTTCTATTTATAGTAGTAGATTGGTGCTGCATAAACAATGTTCGATACTGTTGCATTTTTGAACACAAATCTGTGGTGCTGATCACACTGTGTGTTTCTGGTGTGTTTTTCTTTAAGCTGCATATTTTTCTACATCACTGAATAGTTCAGACGCACAATACAGTAACACACGGCATAAGCTTTACTTCCCATGATCACTAATTAGCGGTTTGTTAAATATGATGACAATTTTACCTCTACCGGTGTGTTTTTGTTTTATTTCTCTGTGCAGTCATGTTGTTCCTTTTTAAGCATGGTACTTGTCTATGTAGGCCAATGGATTAAAACAACACGAATGACAAGGCAGTGTCTGACTTTCCAGGAATGTTTTCAGTAAAAAAAAAAAAAAAAACTTTCATTGCATACCTAATTATAGATGCCAACCAAGCACTGTTGCAGTATCTTACTGTAAGTATTACTGCCATCACCCTCTCACTTCCCACCTCTGATATACTGCCTCTGGCTGTGCTTTGTATGAAAGGGACCATTAAAGCCTAAAGTACAGACAGCTGGTCTTTTTCAACCCAGCATTATGCCATAGGAATCCAGCACCTGCTTTCAAGTCCTCTTCCTCTGTCCTCTCTGGTGGGCTAAGCCTCTGTGCGCTGTGTCCGGCTGGGGAATGTGATAACTAAGCCTAACTCCATTCAACCCAAATTAATTCCCCCTGTGTCAAACAGCAAAGCTTCAGATTCAGTCATTTTAAAGTTAAAGAAAGAAAAAAAAAACATACCAGCAAACAAACAGAAAGTTCATTTGGCCTCCAGCAGAGAGAGGCATCATCTAAAGCTGGGAAATCTCTCTCTTTTTTTGGCCTTTGCTTTTAATGCAACTATGCAATGGTACTGGCTGTCATGTTTGCTCTGGCAAATTTCTTGCAACTCTTTCACATTTTCACTTTCAAACTTATTTTCCCCTTTTCTGGCCTTTTGCCTTCTAGTATCAGCTTGCAGACATTAAGAAAAGGGATTAAGCATTAGCCACCAGCCTTGTGGATCCCGTCTGCCATTTAAATTATTGTGAAGTAAATGGCTCGGCATTAGATTCAGTCGTGTCAAAAGGCCAATGAGATGAACCTCTTTGACATCAAATCCTTCTGTGCTGGAAAATTGGAACTAAATGTATTCAACAGCATCGGGACATTTGGTCACATCCCCACATAACCTAGAGCTCATTTTTTGTTCACTTGGAAGCACTCTGGTTTCGAGAATAAAAGAATGTGTTCCCTTTGTTGAATAGGTCTGAATCTTGCCCTTCTGAATCTAATTAGAATCTACTGATGATATTAGATAGAGATTTTCAGTTGTCCAGTATAGCCAATGTATTTTTTACAGTTATTCATTAAATCAGTTACGTCAGAAACATAGAGGGTAAATAGAGCATGACATGCTGTGTAATCACACCTCAAAGAAGCGTATTAAAAATGGTTCATCCAGGAAATAGAATAACAAAGTGTTCTGAAAGTCTAAATAAAAAAAAAAAAAAAAAAAAAAATCTAACAATGTTGGTGGGGAGGGGGTAGGGTTATTTAGAAGACTGTTTTTCATAAAATCTACATGCATAACTGCTTCAAAGTTTTACTTAAGAAACCATTAAGAGGTGGTTTCAACCAATTTGATCAGAGGTTATGTCTCGCAAGCAACAAGTAAGTCTATTGTGAGGCAAACTACGATGGGTCAGTGGAGTAGTGATTTGTCTTTTTGTGTTGTTCTGACCATCGAGATGTTGAGGAATGCATCCTCCAAGACAGATAAATGGCCATGTAGTTGTCAGACCTAATTAACTCTATACTATTGAGCCACTTATTACTCTGATGTCAGATTTTAATACAGTGTTCTTAGGTGAAGTATGTTAATCAGCTGTGAGTTTATACCACACCCTGAAACAGCTTTGATTTACTCTATAAACATTCTAAATTAATATTGTAAAACTTCTCAAACAGCTATTTAAAGTATGGAATGACTTCATTAGGACTTCATCGACCATGCTATAATAAAAACAAAAATCACTCTGACATGACTGTCAGGTAAGTTACCATTAGATATTTCTGTGTGAATGCATAAAAGTTTTTTTTTTTTTTCTGTTATATTTATACCTGATTTAGCAGGTATAGATATATTACTTGGCAACCATGGATGGCCTAAGCGTAATTTGATTGTTGCCCTTTCAACATGTGATGCTGTGGCACATGATAGATACACACGCATTGAACTTTTGTTAGCATAGTCAATTTAATATGTTACCTGAACCTACATCACATAAACAATATGAAACTCAACCAAAATACAGATAACAGAGACACATACTTTGATATCACAAATAAAATATATTCACTGAGACAAACAGCTTCAGTGATTGAGGCTGTTTGCAGTGTATGCATTGAATGCACTTACTGTGAGCAGAGAGTGGACTCCAGCAGCTTTGCTCATGTGTGAATCAATTGCTGTAAGGAAACGAAATGGTGTCAGTTTCTTCTGTGCTCTACTGCAGGCTGCTGCACGATAAGCCTCCTGTTAGTCAGACTGACCACCTGTGCTTCAGAAGTGGGATGGGCTCTCTGCAACCCTGACTTCTCGATGTAACTGCAGTACTGTTGATGTTTGCCTGTTTTTTTGTTTGTTTTGTTTTTGTTTTTTTTGTTGTTTTTTTTTTGTAAAAGTCTCCACTAACACTGTATAAAGTTGCTAGATTTATCACTAGTAAAATTTTTTTTTTATAAAACAGTCACTAAAGTTGCCCGAAAAGTCACTAAATTTGTATAAATGCAGAAATATTTCTTCTTCTTCTGTGTGCCTATAAGCCTTCTCTATGCCATCAGTGGGACAGGCTTCCCCCAGTGGCTGGATGTGGAATAGTGCTGAGCTACTGAAATAGCACTAAATGACTTTCTCTTATTACAAAGAGAAATTAAGGGCTTAAACATATGCTGTTGTCTAAGTGATCACTCATTTGTCTACTCTTCCACCACCTCCACTTCTGTCATGCTGGAAATAATGTTTTACCTACCCCCTTTTCTTGAAATCTACAGTCAGTTTCTTTACTTGGTTCACATTGGAGATGGGAAGAAATAACCTCACTTGAAGTAAAATTGTAACAACACACAGAAAAGTGAACAAAACGGTGACACTGAGTGTCTGGCATATAAGCAAGTAAAAATTGAAATACCATCAATTGTACTGGAACGTTTGCTCATTAGTTCTTTGCAGTCATTGAATTAACTGAGCCTACATTGTTCAAAAATAATTAACATGGTAACTGAAACACCAGACGTCCGAGCTAACAGACCAGTAATTAACTTCCAGCAGACAGACAGAGAGACTGAAGCCACACAGTAATGGCAGCTTATAACAATACTGGTCAACTCATTTCCATTACAATCAATTAGTGCTCGGCCTAATTTGATCCAAAGGGAAATAAGTCTTTATACCTTGACACAGTGTGAATATCAAAGTAATTTATTTGAGTTTGTTGAAAGGAGCCACTGATGACAACTAGTTTGACTGAATTTCTAAATTTGGTACACCCAAACAAAGACGTATATTACTAAAAACATCTCAGTGATGTACAGAAAACTCTGTAATCCTTTTAACATAATAAACATTTTAATAAGAAGTGTCAACACTTGAGGAGTTGCTGGCATTAGCTGGGATGTTGAGCAGGCGCCGTGGTTTCCTGCTCCGTTCACTGCTGATCGTCAAACACAGGTAAGACAACTCGCTCAGACAACAGCTGAAACCAAAACATCATGAACGTCCATCCATCTGCTTTCCACGCTCGCCTAATCCTTGCAGAGATATAATCTGTTAGACAAAATGATGTTAACTGTGGGTAATACAAACAACATTTAAATATTAAGGTATTAATATTATTAATCGACTTTCCCGTGTTGTAGATTGCCACTGAAAACTCCACTCATCAATGGGACACATATGATTTGTGAACAAAAAATTCCTGCAAATGTTCAGGGACAGCCTGTCATATTTGTTTCTGATACTACATTTGCATATTTACATTTTAATTTTCTTTTTTCCTTCAATTCACAGATGGCAGAATTTTTTTTTTTATTAGGATTACGGTGATGTACAAAGTAATTGCTCAATACAGGATACAAAACAACACGTTCAATATGAGAACAGTACCGGGGGAAAAAAAAACAAAAAAAAAAAACAGGTTGGAGTGCTGAATGGGAAAAAAAATGAAGTAAATAAATATATAGAATATGCACTGAAATATTGCTTTTAATTGTGTTCAAACATGTTTTTTTAAGCGTTAGCACAATGGGAAAAACACAGAGTTTTGTTAGAATTCTGTCCTTTTCTAGTAAATAAAGACAACATGAGATGTAACTATATTTTCTTCATATGGTTCCTTTTTTTCCTGTTCTGCCAAAACTCTACCAGCTAGAGCAGCAATGGGACACCACTGTTAATTTATGTTCTCTTGGGCCTCAATGTCCAAATTATGGCCCAGCATATTTAAGTCATGCTCAAAATTAGTAAATCTCTAAAGTGTATGCCACACTTCCAGGCATAAAACATGCTCTTAATTGCTCTGTCACATCAGATGCTGTGTCCCTGGCGTACTTTATTACCCCCTATTAAATGCTAATATAATTCCAGGAAGTTTGCAATAATGCATCTCTCATTGGAGCCAAAAATAGTTCAGAGTAATACAGGAGTGACAAGCAATTAACTTAAATACATATCCCTCTATAGATTCAAGACTGATACTAAATAGTCTTTTTGAGGAGGAGAGAGAAAGCAAATGCACAATTTCTTTTAAAAAATGTGCATAATGGCTCCCCTGCTAATTTGCATGATTTAGCATTCCCTCCCTCTCAGCAAACATCGCTGTCCAGTAATTCTTTGAGCCTCTGGGTCTCAGACACATATCATAAATCTATCATAACTGTTACATCGAGTTGCCTACAGTTTTCACCCAAAGGACTTTTAGCTTCACTGGGAGAATTGTGGCTATTCACTGTGCCAATTAATTTCTCTAATTAAGGTTGCATTAGAATACAAGAGGAAAAGTACCTCATTAAATAATAAAACAAAAAGTACAACGGCATAAACGATGTCATGTGATTTGTTGCTTTTGTCTCCATCCCTACCAAATGGTTTATATAATGTGATTTTTGTGGTCTCCTTTCAGCGACTGACAAAAACATGATCAGAAATTGTCACTTCAACGGATTTGGGTCACAAAACTTTAACAATTTCCCTAATGTTCATTTTTTTAAAAATATGCCCTCTCAGTATGCACTCTTTTAAGCTCTTTCACTGTCACACGTTTTTCTAATTCTCTTCTTAAAAATGGCTTTTCAAGAATGGCTGTGTCATTTGAACAGACAAAAAAATCTAATAATTTTATTTTCCTTCTCATGACTTGTGACAGGTTGTGTTAAGGCAAGACAATGGCCTGACTCAAACACTTCCCTAAGTGTTATTTGTGTAACAGCCTGAGGGGGGCAGACAAGATCTTTGAATGCGGACAGTGTAAATGGATTATTTCAGCAGTTTTATATTTGATAGAGAGAAAAGGGGCAATTTATCCAATTTTTCATATTTCCTCCCAACAAGTTTTTATATATATATATATATATATATATATATATATATATAACTGTGGAATCCACATTTTCTTTCCCATTACGTCATATACTGTAGCTTGTAATGCAAGCAGGCATTTTTAACTCATAAGCTGAAAAATGCACAAATAAATAAACGTGGTGACTCTCTTATTTTTTTCTTCAATGTTTTTACATCAAATCATTTTTCACACATCACTGTTAATCACACAGTAACCATAATCATGCAGCGGATCAAAACCACTTTAGATTTTCTTCATGTGAAACCATCACTCTGGACTTCCAGCTGCTTGTTCACAACACAGAGCACAATTCTCTTATCAAGCCTTACTTTAAAGATTCACCCCATGTTGTTCCCAGCTCTACCAAGCATCCATATTGTCCTTCCTCCAAGTAATTGCAGCTATGCAATCTCAATGCCATGAAATGAAACATGATTATGGATAAAATGTCAGAAAATCTGGGAGGTATAATTTAATTTTTCTAAAAATTGTCAAAATAAACTGGTGACATTGCGTGTAAACTGGTTAACCCTTTGTTTAGGAGTGACTTATTCTATGTACATGTGAATA